>NW_021705765.1:60132-91916 GCF_003719475.1 Trypanosoma rangeli
CTATATATATATATATATATATATATATATATATGCTCTTTTTCTTTCTTTCTGAGTGTATGGGTGCAGGTATGAAAATTCCTCCCTGTCGGGTTTATTCTGGCTCTTTGTGTCTCTGCCGTATTCTTTGCTGAACCACACAGGATTCGGGACACGTATGGAGGTGCCGCCTTCGCGGGATACGTCTGTCCGTCCCACCTCCATCTTGTCTCATCATCTCCATTTTGTTTGGTGTCTCCTTTACCGCAATCGTTGTCTTTACCGTCCTTGGTTTTTATTCGTAGCCTTTGTTTGTGTGCCCGTTATTTGGCAAGAACGGCATCTGCTGGAGGAGCGAGTCCGCAAGCAGCAACAGGAGAAGGAATAAAACAAAAGGATGATGCACTTCCGGCGTGTCATTTGTTTACCGTGTCATCACCTTTCCTATGGGGCCCTCTGGTCTCTCGTGCGTCGCATCAGCAGCGTCTCGACCTCCATGACAAGCCTGTCGCCGGTTAATATTGAAAGTTTCACACTGGATGAAACAATTGTAAAGAAGGATATGGAGGCGCTGGAGCGCTGGAATGAACTCTCACAGGTGATAGACAGCTCACGGGCGGAGAAGGCAAATGAAAAGGTACTGATGGCTGTTGAAAAGGGATTGGGAATGCTAGCAGAAATGGGGGCGCTGAATGCACCGATACAATGCGAGACACTTTTGTTGTTGGAGGCAACTCAGGCGCACTATAACCTGAAGCAGTTTGAGGCCGCCTTGAAGAGTGCAGAAAGGGCGAAAAATATACTTCTAGAAACCCCTGTGGCCGTGAGGGACGCTGCGCTATTGGCAGAAGTGAAGCAACTGATGGCGTATGTCCTTCTTGAAAAGGGGAACATTGACGAAGCCACTACCATCTTCACCGAAGTATTGCGATGGATTGATGTGGATGCAAAGTCGGTGATGCCGATGCAAGCTGTGGCTGCTGTGAATATGCGCCGGTCAGTGGTCACAGGGATAGGCTTTTGTTATCAAAAACGGGCCGAAAAGGAGGCTGCAAGCGGCGGCGATGACAAAGAATTGTACGGTAAAGCGCTTGATCTTCTTATTGAGGCACTCAGTGTTCACATTGATGAGAATGACTACGAGTCCGTAAAGAAAACACTCTCTGCCGTCTTAAAATGTTTTGAGGGCGTGAATGACATTTCGCAGGCGATATCGACGGGCGAGAAGTATGTTAGTTGGTGCCGTCGGCATTCTGACGAGGCAGGAGTTGCTGAAGGCACTGCCTGGTTGAAAGAGCTGCAGAAGAAGTACGGCAAGGAAGGCGACACAACCCGGTGAAGGGAAAAGATGGACTATGACACGTACCCACAAAATAAAACACACAGACAAGATCATTTGACACCTTTGGGTGGGTAGACGTTTGTTTGTGTTGACGCGTGCAATTTCAAAGGCGAAGAGATGGTGATGAGGGTGGGGGGAGTAATTTGCAGTAAATTAGTGCAAACGGAAGGAGATGAAGCTGGCGTTTTTTTTTTTTTTTACTATGCAGCAATCATTACACCTGTCGTGTGGAACAACAGAGTCATCATGTAAGGTGGCATGCATGCTTCTCTCCCTGCCTTTTTCTCTCACTCTCTTTCTCTGTGGGGGAGGGGTGTGAGGCAAATTGGTTCTCCAAAGTTTTTTTTTATTTTATTTTCCCTTTTCTTCGCTGTTTCTGCTTCTTCAACCGCCGCAGTGGGGTGCCCAGGGACTGTAGCAGGAAAACTCATACACGAATTGAAGTAAAAAAAAAACAAAGTGGGTTGGGTTGGGTGGGGAACGAAACCGCAGAAGGGAGCAGGCACGAAAGTAGAGTGGTAGAACGTCAAATGCTCGATGAAGGGGATGGGGAATGTGTGGATCTTCGCCATTCGTGGAATACTTTCATGGTTCCCCGCAGTAGGAAGAAGGCCGGGACTATAGGCGGTGCTGGCTATGGGAAGTACACACTCCTTCGCCGCTGCCGTGTAGTGGGAACGGAGGCGGACGATCAGCCGCTCTTTTTTCTTTCCCTTATTAGCCCAAATCGTGAATTACTTAGCACGACAGCACACCTGTTTATTCAGTTTAACGCCCAGTTCCGTGACTGTGTAGAAGAGTGCGAAAACAAAATAACGGCGTTGCGCGTCCTTCATGAACAGCAGCTTGCAGATCTGGTGGAGGCAGCAAACCGGGACACCAAAGACATGGTGGTGGGTTCAGAGTTAACGCAGATATTTGTCCTGAAGCATCAGAGAGAGCTAGAGGAACTGCAGCAGGAATGCCGCGTAACCGAGCGATCTCTTGAGCTGGAGCTGCGACAGGGATTACTCGCCTTGCTGAAAACATCGGCACCCGATGCCCTGACAGCGCTCGCAAGGGAGAAACTACGCGTAGGTGTTGATCAAGGTACCCGTATTACAAATATTGCATACTTTGTCCCTTTACCAGTTCCTGTGCGCACCGTGGAGTTGCCAAATCTTATGCGATATGAGACGGTTGGAGTTCGCACGAAGGATGTTTCACTGCGACCTGTGGTTGTAGACGTGTCACCGATATCATTTCTGCAGTCGTGTCTCACTTCGCTGTGCTCTGAGGAACATGACGCAGCGCCTGCTGTGACGGAGCATCTTCTTCGTTTGTCACAGCAGACTCACGCCGTGTTGTTGCTCATTGGCTCGCAGGCGGAGGCGGAATCACTTTTGTCGACGGCATCTGCGGAACTTTTGCTGAACGACTCTTATTATTCTGGGGAATCTCTACGTTTTGCCCCATTAAGGCGACATCGCCACTTGAAATTTATGCTTTCCACACGATTTTGGGGGGCCAATATCATTTTGCTTTGGACGCCGCCTAAAGGAGAGGGGCCTTCGTCAGGATGGCCGTTCGTCGTGGAGGATGCGCTTAATTTGGCCTTTTCGTGGAATGCTGACATGTTTTCTGTGGCTTCTATGACGTCGTCTACGTTTTGGCACAGTACATCTTTTAAGGGTTCTACTGAACAGTCACAGGAGGTTGCCATGGCGGTCCTGCATCAGTTACAGCGTGGTGTGACTCGACTTGCTCATGAAGCTGCGGGGACCAAAGTGTCCACAACATGGGGGATGCCAGAGGCAACTGAGACACAAACGTCACCGCAACCGCAGCGATGGGAGGACGGTTACGCCACCAACTTTCCCGCCTCAGTGGGGATGCCGCAACTGAAGTTCAATACAAATGTCGCCATTCGTGCCTTCTTTCCGCTTTCCGTTTTTCAGACAGAAGGAGAGGAGCTATGCTCGTCGCGCGGGGGCGCTCTTCATGACGCGGCTTTTTTTTCTAATTTTGCTGTTTGTGGTGATGATACAAATGTGAGAGGAGGTCAGCAGAGGCGTGACATCTCTCTGACGTCAGTTTCAAGTGATGAAAGTTTTTCAAGTGACTTGGTGACGTCACGTGAAGGCGGTTGTCCCCCACAGCAGCCAATGTCGTTCAAGAAGTTGCTGGTGTACACATTTGGCAAAACAGTTGTGGTTCATTGAGTTTTGTTTTTGCTTTTGGTTTTTCACTTTATATCCAGGTGGCACAAAGTCCCAGTGCCACGCGCCGTCGGATTCACATTTCCACGAGCAGAAAGACTAAGTAGAAGAATAATAAAATGGTGCAAGGTGGAGGACAGCCATGACGCAGACGTGGTGAAGGCGCTAACGTTATTCTTTTGGGTTTCTTTGTTGTTGTTGTTGTTTGCCTTCCTTTACTTTTTTTGTTTTTTACCGGGTGTGTGTACGAGGAGGAGTTGTTGCGAGGACATACATACTCTCGCTCAATAGTTGACGGTTATCGTGTGAAGAAAATACGAAGGTAAAGGGATAGCGAGGAAAAAAAAAAAGAGCTGTGACAATTCAAAAAGAACAAGGACACACATACTTACATATAGGGTGTTCTATTGAATAACAACAAGAAGGCTGAGGGACGTACGTAAGTTCGCGCATGCCATCCAAGGGAAGTGCGCGTTTTCCGGTTAGCTTGCCTCCGCGCTCAGCCGAGGAATCATGGGACGAGCACATTGACGCTGTGCTTTTTGAACTGCAACGACTATACTTTGAGCGTGTTCGCCCTGTTGAGGAAAAGTTTCAGTATGACATTTTTCGACCTTCTTGGTTCTCCGAGGCAATTGTACAAAAAAAGCCATTTGTGACGTTTTTGGGCCCCTTCTCCGCAGGGAAGTCCACGTTTATTAACTACCTATTGCAAAGTAACCACCTCCTAACGGGGCCGCAACCACTAACAGACAAGTTTACTGTTATCATGCACGGCGAGGAGGTTCAGCAGATCTCTGGGCGTGTACTTATGGCAGATAGTTCACAGCCATTTCGCGGGCTTAGCCAGTTTGGTGACATGTTCGCGGAAGTCTTTCAAGGCTTACTTGTGCCGCACCCCCTTTTGCAGTCGGTATCACTTATCGATACACCGGGTGTACTCGAGGCTGCAGGTGATATTCATAGGCGGCGGTACGACTTTATCAAAGTTTGCCGATGGTTTGTGGAAAAAAGTGACCTTGTATTTGTTCTCTTTGACCCGACGAAGTTGGATGCCGGGACGGAGCTTCGGATGTTGTTTAAGCATGCCCTGCGTGGTAATGAAAGTAAAATACGCATTGTGCTAAACAAGGCAGACACGGTTGGGCCACAGGAGCTGATGCGTGTCTATGGGGCTCTGTTTTGGAATCTTTCCGGTCTTATCTGTTCGACAGAACCACCGCGTGTGTATGTCTCAAGTTTTTGGGACCAGCCATATAAAAAAGGTACAGACCATAATCTATTCACGGATGAAAAGTCCGATCTCCTCTACGATCTGACTGAAGTGGTGCCGTTACAGTCTTTGGATCAGCGCGTCACTTCTGTGATGCAGCGGACGAAGCTTGCTCTCGTCTTTGCACTCGTGTGCGCCGCCTACAAGTCGCGCATGCCTTGGCTTATAGGAAAAGATAAAGCTCGTGCGGGGTTCCTTGCACAGCTGCCACAAATTGTGGAGGATCTCTCGAATACGTATCGTCTGGGCGTAACGGACTTTCCCACACGTGAGGAGATGACGGCTTTCTTGTCAAAGGTCCGCACAGACGAATTTTACGATATGAATCGCCTACGAAAGAAGGGATGGCCAACCTTGCTAAAACAGACGATCGAAGAGGATCTGCCTGCACTTCTCAAACCAATTAAACAAAGCGCGGTAGTGGACCCACGCGACCGCAAACATGCCATTATGATGCAGCGTAATTATACCAAGCAAATGTCAGATCAACTGGCGGGCCAGCGTGGAATACAAGGTGGACTGGGACAGCAGCGGATCTCAGAACACCGTGCTCACACAATGCCGAATGCTGCTTTTTTGAACGCCGCACTTAATTCTTCTATTCAGCCGTCACAACAGGCTTCACTCCCTCAACTGACGCCAGATCAAATGTTCATGATGATGCAGATGATGCAAAATCTGTCATCACAGAATCAACAACCGCAGCCACAGTTGCTGCAGCTAGAGCAAGGTCCCACACAGCAGCTGACGCCAGATCAAATGTCAATGATGATTCAGATGATGCAAAATCTGTCATCACAGAATCAGCAGTGGTGACACTGGGGTAGTTGTAGTAGACACTCTTATTTAGTTATATTTCTATGATTTGTTTCTGTTGTCGTCGTTGTTTATCTTTTTTATTTCACTCCGCAACCCCACAGTTGCTAGTTTGTGTTTTGTTCCTCATTATTTTGGGGAAGGGTGTGTGACGCGGATTGTAGAGTGGTGAAAGGACGTCGTGTAAACAGTACCGAAAGGAGGAAGTAAGAGAGCACTGGTGACAACGATACCAACAGCACGAACAACACACCGTTTTTGTCGCCGGCACTTCTCGTCTGCCTTAGTTTGTTCAAATGTATTTAGCTAAATCTTTGCTTGGTCATGTCTTTTTCTGAGCACAGGAGGATCCTACTGGACATCTTTACTTTTTTGTTCCTTGTTTGTTTTATTTTTTTATTATTTACCATCTTGTGTTTTATTCTGCTCTTCTTTGCCTCTGTCATGTGTTGAACTGAAAGGAGCCGAACCTTTTTTTTTTTGTTTGTCTGTTTGCTTGTTCTGATCTTTGTTACTGCGTTTGGTTTCCTGTTGCATATGCATACAACACGTATGTGGTAAATAATACATTTTGTACGATAGCGGGCCTCTCACCACGATCCTGTGCCCTCACGAGCAGAGGGAGGCCACTGGAGGTATTTAGCGTGGCGATGCGGAGGCAACGGGAGGATGATGTAAACGGCGGTGAGGTGCAGCGGTTGCGTGCGGTGCGATTGGAAGGCACAAGTGATGCTGCTAATCTTCCTGAGGTGAAGGCTGCAGTCAATCCCTTTACAATGCGGCCGTTTTCAAAGCAATACTATGAGATTCTTGCCGTTCGAGCCACGCTCCCGGTGTATGAAAAGGCAGAATTACTCAAGCAATACGTACGTGACCATCAAGTTGTTCTGCTTGTGGGAGAGACTGGGAGTGGTAAAACCACCCAGGTTCCACACTTTGTTGCGGAAATGGGTCGGCCAGGCCTCGTTGCCTGCACCCAACCTAGGAGAATCGCCGCCATTTCTGTGGCAACGCGTGTCGCCACGGAGATGGACGTAAAACTTGGAGAGGAGGTTGGCTACCATGTTCGGTTTCAGTCCATGATGGGTGAAAAAACGCGGGTACTATACATGACAGATGGTATGCTTCTACGAGAGGCCTTTTCAGATCGGGAGTTGTCACGGTTTGGCGTTATTATTGTAGATGAGGCACACGAGCGCACAATAGACACAGACGTTCTGCTTGGCGTTTTACGTCTTCTTATGGAACGCCGTCCTGAGTTTCGACTCATTGTAATGTCTGCAACACTTGACATGCAAAAGTTTCGGGCATACTTTCCTCAAGCACCACTATTGCAAGTAACAGGTCGTATGTATGATGTTCAAGTTAAGTATACACCATACCCGGTAAAGGATTACGTGGAGGCTTCTGTGCGGTGCGTGTGTGATATTCATATGAACGACTCACCCGGAGATGTCTTGTGTTTTCTCTCAGGTGAGGCAGAAATTGAGAGGGCAGTGTCGTTGACAAAAATGAAGCTAGGCTCTTTGGTAGTTCGAGATTTGGAGACCACACGTGATAGTCAAGGACCAATGTGGGTGCAAGTCTTGCCACTATACGGCTCACTTAGTGTGGAGGAACAAAAGCGTGTATTTGCTTCTGTTGGTCCTCATACAAGGAAGGTGATCTTCGCCACGAACATTGCGGAGACTTCACTCACAATTGACGGTATTGTTTACGTGGTTGATTGTGGGTATCATAAACAAAGTTTGTATAACTCGGAGGTTCGTGTGGACTATTTACTTCCCGCACTCATTAGCAAGGCGTCAGCCGAACAACGTAAAGGGCGTGCGGGCCGAACGCGCCCAGGTAAGTGTTTTCGCCTGTTTCGTCCACAGGACTTTGCTACTTTTCCGGACCAGACACACCCTGAGGTGCTGCGTTCAAGTTTGGTCAATACTGTACTGTTACTGCTTAAGCTTGAGGTGGAGAATCCGTATCAGTTTGTCTTCCTTGATCCACCCTCCCAGCAAAGCATTACGGATGCATATTGTCAGCTGAGTTTCTTTGGTGCCGTTGATGACGACCTGCACCTGACAGAATTCGGTAAATTAATGGCTGAGTTTCCAGTTGATGCCTGTCTCTCCCGCATGTTAATACGCTCCGCGGAATACCGTTGTGGCGCCGACGCGGCGGTTCTTGTTGCCATGTTGGAGGTTGGTAATGTCTATGTGCGTCCGTCAGGACGTGGAAATGAGGCAGATCAACAGCATGCTACGTTTCAGCACCCTGATGGTGATCACCTAACACTTTTTAACGTGTTTCATGCTTTTTGGCGCAACAATCAATCTCCGCAGTACTGTTTTGACCATTTTTTGCGTTATCAAGCCCTGGCGCAGGCCACTCGCGTGTATGCGCAGCTGACAAAGCTAATGGGGAAGAAGCAAATTCCTATTGTCTCCACCTACGATGATAAGACGAGATCTTTAGACTCAGTGGCGCTACGGAAGACAGTACTTGAAGGATTCTTTACGCAGGTTGCCTATAAGTCGCCCTCTGCAGAGAATTACAAGACAGTGAAGGATTCTCAGTCGGTTGTGTTGCACCGTCAGTCGGTGTTGTCGAAAAGGAAGCGCCCCCCATGGATTGTCTACGACCGCCTTGAAGTACAGGGAAACGAAGGAACGTTTATACGTGTCGCGTCAAGGATTGAACCAGAGTGGTTGATTGTGGTTAGTGACTTCTTTACAGATCCGGCGGAGTTGGCAGACGGGGAGATTTGCCACATATTGAAAAACTTAACCAAAACAGTTTGATAACTTTGTCTTCACTTTACGCATGGCAGTTGGTATCAATACGCTCCTTATAAAACGAGGAAACTGGGCTAATGGAAGGCGAAGAGGAAAAAATGAAATAAGTTAAACCGTCATTACCTCTCCATCTCTTGAGTCTCAAGTGTCCCCTGACCGTTTAACTGCAGTTATCCAATATATATCATTACTAATTTGGCGTTCACCGCTCTCTTTGACTCTTTTTTATTATTTTGTATTCTTCCTGTTTTGTGCGCCGGAATTAGGAAGTTGGCAAGGCCCGTACATGGAGCGGCCGCAGTGTGCTGACGGAAAGATAGAACTTGAGGTTGTCAGGAAGGACGGACGTCCCATTGTGTGTTGCCCGATAGATGTGAGCGAGCTGCTCAGCCAACAGGGTCGCGCTGTCAAGGTGGGCGACGGTGTTCACGTCAGGCTGGAGGAGTACAGCAGTGAGGACGCTACTTCCTCGGAGGAGACGGCGGAGGGAGGAGACGGCGATGGGAGCACGAATGAGAGCGGGAGCAGCAGCGAAATAGACGCTCCACCGGGATACCGCAAGGTGTCCTGGCACGACTACGCCTTTGGCGTCAATGGAGGCGGAGAGATTCCAGATGCGAAAAGTTTGAGTTTCCAATCTCCGAAGCGCAACAAGGAAATTGCAGCACTATCCCATAGTAGCGGCCAGAATAATAGCAGGGCCCCTTCCACTCGTCGTGATGCTTGGGCCGCCTTTGCACCCCCAATGGATCCGGAGAGAAGTTATAACTGGATTCAGATGACGTCACTCATGCCAAGTATAACGTCTAGACGCTTTCGGCTGCCTCCCCTCATGTTACATGCCACGGCGTCTTATCTAGGCCCTGTCGACCAGGGGCAACGGATTCTTGTGTATGGTGGGACGACCAACGTTTGCAAAACAGTCGAGAAGGAGCTTTATGAATTCTCTCTTTTAACAGGCCATTGGCGACGACTGGAGGGCAAACATGTGTTTTTCCCTGGCAATTATGGTCATGCAGCGGTGGTGGTGGAACATCCTCAGCGTTTCGTGGTGATTGGGGGTGTGGGCCCTGGCGGACAGCCGGTTCAGATGGAAACATATTGCGATGACTTTTTCAAGCAACGGAGTCGTATTTTATTTCCATGCAAAGGCAAGGCAGAAACAAGGCGGCCACCGTTTGTGCGTTCTAAGATTGTTGACTTGGAGCAACCAACACTCTGGTCGCTTGCGATGCGAGTTGAACAAGAACCCCAGCTTGGGTTTTTGCCAATGTTATTTGAGATGGACTTGAAAACTCTCCGTTGGCGAGTCGTCCAGACATCTCCAGAGATTCCTGTGGCTTTTCACACAGCTGTAGCAAAGTCTCATACAATTTATGTTTTTGGAGGTCTGACCAATCGACTACTCGTATCCGCGCAGCTTATAGCGATCGATGCTCGGACCTATACTGTTTCACTTATTCATTCATCTGCGGTTGCACCAAAGGCACGTTATCTGCACAGTGCCGTCATGCATGGGAATTGGATGATCATCTATGGAGGCTTTGACGTTTATAACAACCCACTAGACGATGCTTGGGCCTTCGATATAGCACATGAACGTTGGGAACTGTTGGAGTGCCACAGCGCGCCTGCTCGTGCCGCACATGCTTCTTGTCTTGTGGGCTCGCGTTTATTTGTCATTGGGGGATTTGGAAGCCCCATCAAAGATAGAGAAAAACCCACAAATAGTATCTTTGTGCTTCAACTGGTACCAACTAGTACGGGGCAATATCTCTGGAAGGAGTTGACAGTGCGACCTGCAGTACCCCCGCTTGCGTTCTCTGTTGCCTGCCATTGCGCTGATGACGCTTCCTTTATTTTGTATGGTGGATGCACTGTCGCCGGAAAGGATATGCTGAAGCATCCACCAGATGCAAAAAAAGTAGGTACGCGTGTTCCCGTCCAGAGTGGCGACAAGAATAATATCCACAGGAACGCTCACAATGATGATGGCGAAAGTTATGACGGTTTTTGGCGGGGATTGCTGCCTTTTAATGACGGTTTTGTGTTTACGTTTCCCCTGAAGAAGAAACATTTGATGGGACCTCATGGTGACGGTAATGATGCGGCGTCGATGCACGTAAACGAACTTGGGGTAGCGACTGATCCCGAGGAGATGACTCCAGCGTTTCGGGAATTTGTGCGGCGGCAACAGGATTTTATCCTTCAGAAAAACGCATCTCGTGCGCAGACCATAAAACGGACGACAATTGAAGAACTTGAAAACATGGAACCACATTTGTATTTCACGCCTGAGGAGATTACGGTGCTGCTGGAGAGAAGTAACCGCTTGTACGACAGCTTTACTGAATACAAGATGGAGATGCTGCCACCTAACATTCCTAATAGAGAAAATCGAGTGCGCTGTAATGAAGAATGCGTCTCTCTTTCTCTTCAGGTGAGGGATGTGCTGATGTCTATGAAGGGGCAAGCGCCTGGGGTGACGGCTGTGAAGTCGAA
This sequence comes from Trypanosoma rangeli, assembly GCF_003719475.1. Classification (NCBI taxonomy): domain Eukaryota; phylum Euglenozoa; class Kinetoplastea; order Trypanosomatida; family Trypanosomatidae; genus Trypanosoma; species Trypanosoma rangeli. Next base: position 71,032 of record NW_021705765.1, read on the forward strand.
GGCACATCGGATAAAAACAGGAGAGAAGTTTGAGGATTATTCGGCCGCCAAACCATTTCGTCGTGTGGTTGTCATGGGTCTCGTGAAGGAAATTAGAGCTCATCTCAAACGTCTTCATACCTTGAATAAGGCCATTCAAACTGTGGAGTGGGCTGAAAAGAAAGCATATCTTGACGCTGTAGACAATATGCGGCAACGGGTTGTGGAGTTTATGCAAGCTGTGAAGGATGTTCTTGATAAGTATATTGAGCGAGGCGTAGAATCTTTGGTCTCTGCCGTGGAGAAACGGAAGGACAAGCTGCGACGCTTGACAGAAATTGTGGAGAAGAATCGGCATGACAAGATATTTCAAACCGAGGAACCCGATCCAGAGCGACAGCGTGTGAAAAAGATGTGGATGAAAGATGAAGGAAATGCAAGTCCACCGAAAAATCCGACGCGGTCTGTTTCACTTACTCATTATTGCCGTCGCTCTCGTTCCATTGGGGCTGGCTACTACAAGGATGAAGCCAAGGCTGTTATTCCACTGCAACCGAAGGAAGTTGAACGTCTGCTTAAAAAAATACGCCTTGTACGTAAGGTTGCGGTCTTATTTGGTGACTACTGTAAGTCGACACAGTCGACTGAGGAGAAGCCATCGAATGAGATGCCACTACCACTGTCAGCAGTGCCACTGACCCCTGCTGCCTCGGAAGCTCACTCCCTCATTGTTCCTTCTTCACTTGCCATTGTGGAAGCAGTAGCCCCTTCCAATGTTTCTTCAGTAACCCATACGGCTGAAGCAAATGTGGGGGTGGCTTCCCCGAGTGAGCTTGTTATACGCCGTTCAGATGCCATTCGGCAGGAGGCTGTAGAAAAAACGGGTCTTGTGGTCCAATGCGTGTGCGCATTGGCAAAGGACCTGGAAACTTCTCTGGTAAACGGCAAGCTGGATTCTCATACTGATGTCAGTAAGGATGGGAATGGGCAGACACTTTTGCGCCTTTCCTCGCTACGTCCTCTTATGTCGTGTAAGAGGCAACTGACGCAACTTGGAAAGAAGGTTCCTGGAATTCGCGTAAATCGTTGGGCTGTGAACGATGTTGCTGGCGCCCCCCAAGATGAAGAGGCTCAAAAACGTTTTGAGAAGATGTCAAGGTGCTTGTCTGCCCTTGTGCAGCGTCTCACTGCAACTTTTTTAGCCAATGCGGGGGCGAGACCGCCTTGCGCGGCGTCCAAGAAGATGCAGCTAGGGGCGGCTTGGAGATCCGTGTCATCTTCTTCTGCGCACCCCCCCTTGCGTGCATCACCGTCCCCCTTATTGGTGACCTCATCGTCACCCTCGTCTAAGAAGCATCGGCGAGTAGTGAGGGCTATTTCCACGGTGAGTGCAAGTGACGTTGCGACGACGGCTGAGGGTGAGGATTATGCTTCGCGCAAGCAAGTAAAATCATCATCGCCGCCACGAGAGGCACAACAACAACAAAAACAGTCATCTTGTATCTTTGCACCGCTTTCCACTCCATTGATGCTTCTAGATGCATCTCATTCAAAGGCTGCTGTGACGCCAGAAATACCCAGACCCATTTCTCTTACCTCAAATGAAGCGAAGTCACTTGTCGCTCCGTTGCATACCACGATTTCTGTCACTGGTGAGGGTGTTATTATTCCATCTGTGAAAGATACGATAGTTATTCCGAATGCCCAGCAGCAGGAAACCACTTGGGCAAATAAAACTTCTACCATTATCGTTCCCTTTACAGAGACGTTTAACGCTGCGCCTTGCAATGATGCACGACAACCGCCACCTCCACACATTGTGGTTTCCAGAGGTCCAACCACTACGGCAACTGATGTTAATTTGACTGTGTCGGCGGACTTAGCTTCATTGGGGGGTTCTTTATCTGCTATGCATATAAATATGCGACCGGGCATGGAGTGTGATAAGCCTGCTTCATCCGGTATGGTAAGCCTTTCTCCAGGAGTTTTTTGTGGCCCCAGTTCATCTGGTGTAGCGGTAAGCCCAGAAACGGGTCTTTCGTCTCAACAAGCGACGATGATGCTTGAGGAGGACTACTTTCTATTTGGTCGCCGATACACAGCGGATCCCGTGGCTGCCCCGTGTATTGTGGAAAACACGCATGAGCGACGGGTCGTTTCGGCGGTGGAGTCACCATTAGTGGGGCGTTGTGAGAAAGGTGTTAAGATATCACCACCCGTGGGTGCGCTTGCGGGCCTCAATGTGGCGGCGTCGCGAAAGCAAGTCGGACTCTCGTTGTTCCGTCAACATCCCTCGTCCAACCCTGTACCTAGCGCATCGGTGGATGTTCCTGCGAGGCCTCTGAGGGGGGAAATGTTTCGAGGAAGACTAACGCCTGGTGAGATGCAGATTTTACAGGCAAGAGAGCGTTTACGTGCCTCATCATCGCGGCGGTGAGCAATGACAATAATGAAGGGAAAAGGAAAAGAAACGCCTTCAACTTACCCATAGAGAAGAAAAATACCGATATAATAGAAGAAATGGCATAGATTTGATTGTGTGTATGTTGTTGCTTTGTTTTTTTTTTTTTTTTGTGTGTGTGTGAACTTTTTGTTGTTGTTTCACTGTGGAAAGGGTGTTTCTCTGGGAAGGATAGAGGGAAAAAGCCCATTCCTTTTTATTTTAGAGGGGAATAGGCCGCAAATTGGCGATTTAAGTCCATAGGCGCATTACATGCATTTTCAGGGAAGAATGAGGAAGAGAAAAGTAGCCAATAAAGGAGAGAAATAAAGGGAATGGGCTGAAGGAAGACAGTAATACAAAAGTGGTCAAGCAGCAGGGAAAAGGAACGGCAGCAGTCATTGGTGGAATGAGGGAGAACGACGGTAATACTGAGTTTTTGGCGAAAGGTGCATAAATGGGAATACAAGGGAACATTTCATGGGAATTGTTTTTTTTTTTTTCTTGCTTGTCACGCATATGTGCATATCCTTGTTTTTGCTGCCTCTTGTCTCTTTTGTTTTAAAATACAGTTTGCCTCTTATTTTTCCACTTATCGACCCTACAGCCACCCCCGAGTCTTCCGTATAGCGAGAGGGGAAAAGGATATTTGTACACATATACATACATACTTTCCTATAGGGCAAGGAAAGGGGGAGAGGCTTCTGGAGCCAGGAGGAAGTGTTTCTTGCGAAGTTTGCCACTGCTGTGGAAACGTAACGAAAAGGGAGGGAGGCGGGGAACAAATATCAACAAAATAACATAGGTATAACAAGAGAAAAGACAAACAGAAACATATAAGAGAGACACAAAACGGAATCAACGCCAAAAGCAAAGGAAGAAAAGAAAACGAGGGTGATTTGAGTATTTTAGAGTAAAGGAATGAGAGAAGATCAACGGCACCTACCGTTTGGGCGGCGAAATCCATTGGCTCGTGAATATGAAGTAGCAAAACGACCCATTTTTTTGCTGGATGGTTGGGACATTGTGCAGGGAACCGATGCTGCTGCATACGTCTCCAGTAGTGTAACAGATGGGGTGATGTACGGCACTAACGGATCTTTGGGTGTTCGACACCGGAGTGAAGGTGACACAATAGGGTTTGAAACAAGTGTCTTTGTGAATGGAGTATACCACAGTGTTCCAATTGATAATCACATTAAGAGTGAAGCCCTACCCGACGAGATGCAGCTTGGGGCCACCGTTTGTGATATCCATCTTGACTGTCTTATTGATGGCGATTGTGGCACCCTGCGGGCCATGCCTTCTCGACGGCTTGATTTGCGTAGTGCAACATATTATGGTGAATGTATTGGTGTAATGAGTGGGGATGGTAGACTGATGTTTGATGGTGCCTATCGCCGTGTTGTTTCCATGAAGGAGCTGGATTTATGGGGAGCAGAAGTTGTATACTCCAATTTTTTACTTGGGTCATCGTTTGGTGATCTTCAATTCTCTGAGTCCCCTACGTACCTTCCTCCCACAAACATTGTAAATTTTTTAGGATCGGATGATACTTTTCCTTCATATACCTTGGAGTTTCTTGTAACACTGACGGTGGATTTGAGAGAGTGGAATGTTCTGCGCGGTGACAATGCTGATGATGTTCTGCTACAGTCCCGCACCTCAGGCATTGTGGTGAGTACGTCTACGCAATCTACCTGTGTTGTGGAGTACAAAGGAGGCGCTTCAAAACTTGCAGCAGAGGATCAGGTCTTGTCCGAAACAGGAGACGACAGTTTAATGGATATGAATTTTTCTACGGCGGCTGTGTCGCACCCTAGTGATAGCGAGAGTGACCCCGGGTATGGGGGCATCACTGTTGCTTCCTTTGGGAACCCCCGAAGCAAGAGCATGTCTTTTAGGAAGCGATTTGTTTTGTCTCTTAGCACTGACTCAATGCCCTTGAAAGTAACGCTAACGTTTTTGTCCCGACACCACACGGGTGTGATTCCTACTACTAGTTCATTTCCTAGCCTTTCAGAAATAATAGACGATCAACGTTTGATACTGGATAAATTCTGGGACCGTTTTTATATTGATTTAAATCAGCAAGAAGAACTGACACAACATCGCTTACGTCTCTCGCTACTGTTTAATGCTTTTCGACTCTTTTGTGTTTCCCATAATCTACATAATGGGTTATCGCGGGGAGGGTGTTCTTCCACTAGAAAAAGTTTGTTGTATGATTTTCATCAGTACCTGTACCATGGTATTTTCTACACCTTGACGTCGCCTCCGCAAGCCTTGGCTTTGATCCGAAGCCTGTATTCACTTTTACCACAAGCAAGAGTTAACGCTCATCGTATTTCACTAAAACACGGCGCCGTCTTTCCACGGAGCACCATTAAAGGGACGGAATGTCAACACTACAACATTGTGAGTCAGGCACGATTATATGTTAATGCTGAAATTGGGTATGTTATTAACTTTTTTTTCGCTGCTGCAGAAAATATTGATCAAACGGATCGTCTATGGCTTCTAGAGCTCATGCTAGAAACTGCGCGTGTGTGGCCTCAGTTGGGAGAATGGGTGGAGAGTGAAGCCTCTTTTCGTCTGGATAATATTGCAGGACCTGATGAGTACAATAGTACAGCCTCTGGAAACTTTTATATTCATTTATCTGCCAAAATGCATTTGCGGTATGCCTTAGATCTTTATGAGCAACAAAGGAGTTTACTTGGAGAGGCGGCGATGGTGCGTCTGTTAAAGCAAATTGATATGGATGAATCCGAGCTGGAAAATTTTAGATCCACCTCCGACGGTATTGTGGTACGTCGTAAGGATTGCTTGGGAGTGTACATGGTGCATGACTACTTTAATACACTTGAAGAATGGAAGGCGGAACGTCCTAAGCATCCATTGTCAATGAACTACCATCCTCTCGCAATTTTCCGCCACATGCTTGTTGATGTTCCAGAGGTATTGTTGGGAATGATTTTGTACCAAGATATGTTTGAAAAAAAGGACTTAGCAAAAAATTTGGCCCACTATGAGGCACTTTGTACATATGATTCACCCGAGGCTCTTGCTATCATTTCGGCAATGGATTTTAAATCTAACGGAAGCTTTTCGCATGGTATGCCGTTATTACGCTCATTGTTGAGTCTAGACGTGGATAATGTCATTTACACCGCCGATGAGGGACTTAATTTTGGTGCAATGTCTTCTTCCTGGGTTGCTATTGTTAGCGGCATCGGGGGACTCAAACTGGGTCAACGGACGCTTTCCTTAGATCCATGTTTTCCCGCGGGATTGACGGTTGTCAAGTTTACAATTTCTTGGCGTGGGGCAACGTTACGTACCACGGTAGATAATGACTACATCATCTATGAACTTATTGAGGGAGACAGTATTCGGTTTGTGCATGGTAACGGGCATCGGATTCATCTTCACACGGGGTTTCACCGATATTCAGCCAAGCGACAAGTGTCTGTGCCACGGTTGATGAGCAACAACGAGGGGGAATTTGACGGTGCCATCTTTCTTTGCGAGGCATTGTTTGACGACATCATGGAGATCAACTATGCGGCTTGGTATAAAACGCTTGAGTCTCTGTTTGAGAATTACCGAGCACTGCACCTTCGTGAAATCAAACCCTTAACGCCATCAGAATACTTTGAAAAAGTTGTTTACCAGGCAGAGAAGCGTGAGATTGCGTTTAGTGGCATTCACAATGTCTTGTTGTCCCGTGGGATTGATCTTGCCCTGGGCACCCCAGACGACGCGGAGATTGTTGAGACACGATACGGATTGGCGAATGCAAAGGTGGCTGAAATGGCGGAAATAATGTCTCGTGTGAACCCCCGCGTGAACCCCTTGATGTACGCGCTGCTGAAGGATCTTGCCCACAACGGCATTGCGCTTGCGGTGGTGACGTACACGCGAAGTCTCAAGGCTCTGCTGCACTACAATCCTGAGTTGATGACACTGTTTCTTGCCTCTATTGATGGGGAAGAGGCGCATGATCGCCACATCAAAGGTCGTCCTCATATTGACATTTTTCTTCGCGGGGCCGAAAAAATTCATGTGGATCCGGCGCGTTGCCTTGTCTTCTCTACTTACCTTGATCGCGGCTTTACAGCCACCAGCCTTGCCAAGTTTCGCATGTTTTTTGATGTGGAGGTAAAATTTGTGATAGACCCAGCCTCGGAGCACTTTAATTCACATCCCAAGCTTTCCGGAGAATTGGCAACCGCAGTGAGACCTGATGGTGGGCCCCTCACTTTGCCCCTTTCACGGGAACATCTGCCAACGACAGTAGACGCCCTGGAGGACATGATATACAAACGCTGTAACGCTGTGGATGACCAGGACACGGACTGAGTCAGAACTAAGATGAGAAGTCCAAAATCGACTGGGGTTTGTTGTAAGGGTTGGCGTCGTGAGTGAGATTGACGCAACACACCGTTGGATGAACAGGGCAGGCTTGGGTGCGGTTTATGGAGCAAATGAGGGACAGAATGAGAACACACAGAGCGAAAGTAAAAATGATAATAAAATGCGGGTTACTTGCTGTGGTGGGGGGGGGGGGAGGGGGCGTAAATGGCATGATGTGAATGCACGCCTGTATAAACAAAGGCACACTCTTTTTGATGTGTGTAGATATGTACGTAATTGCAAGGCGTGTGGGTTTTTATTTTTGGCGTTAGAAAAACACTAGCCGGTGTTGTTCTCTTGTTCCCCTTTATCTGGCTGTGTTTTCGTCGTGGTTGTTACTCTCATGATGCCACTACCACAGACGAGTTGCTGGTTTCTTATGGAGTTCTCCGACCCCTACTGAGGATGATGTTGTTTGTTGCTGTTGTTGTGCCCCACTGTCTTTGTATGTGTGCATTTGTATGAGGTGTTGCTTTATTGTTTCACTTGTGTGTGTATGTGTGTGTTATCGGTCCTTTTTTGAATGCTCTTTTTGTTCTTGTATGCACGCTTTTTCTGTGATGATAGAGTACGGCAAGTTACCATGTCTGTTACAGATACACTAGGGCCAGTCTTCACACTTCTCATAATTGTCAATGCCATGAGCACAGCCTTGCCACTGCTATGGCATCGCTTTGCCTGGTATTTTCTGGTGTTTATCTCCTTTGGCCTTGCCGGTCTTTTTCTGATGATGGCCATTATTTTTCTCCTTGCGGACGCGACAGTTTCACTCTACGATGTTAATGCCAAGGGACAGGTGAAACCACAGACGACGGTTCCATTTGACCCAGCAACTTTTTTTCTAGTTAACGTGACTATGACCACGTTGATGGCCACCGCGGTGCTGGCGATGGTGGCGTGGCTCTGCCATCAGTCTCGCAAAGGCTGGTATGTCTACATCGTACCGATGCTGCGTGACCTCAACATACTCGAGCAAACTGTTTGGTTCAATGCGCTGGATCTACGTGACCGCATCGTTCCAAACTCACTGTGACGGTATCTGCACCTCACTGAAGTGGAAATGCTGGGGAAAGAGGATTTGCACTGATTTCATGAAAGACGGAGCGCAACAAAGAGGACAAGGCGAACAACGAGAGAAAAAAAAGGTGTGGGGGGGCGTCCGTCTGCCTATCTGTCGCGTTTACACGTTTGCATGCGTATCTTTTACTACATGTTTTTTTTTTTTCCTACTGTACTGTGTTTCTTGGTCAACAGTGCATTTTTCGGCATAGGAGGCGTTGAAGGACGTTTGCTGCATAGCGGTCTATTTGTTATTCGTGTTGCTGGTGGTGGTACAATTATTTGCTACATATTCATTAACCTACTAGAACCGTTTGCAGTTTCACACAGCGTGGCGCCCCGCTCTACCACTCACGACGATTCGATACAGCTCCAGCTTGTACCAGGTCATTGGGTGTGTACTGGGCCTCACACCCCACTGGCGCTACAAGAAATTTGGACCGAAGGCCAACGCTACGGTAAGTGTACCGCAGTCGAAGCCGAGTATTACGCGAATGGCGCGACAACCCAATACGGTTGTTGTGCTACATCCTGTCAATAGTAATATTGTCACTTTAGATATTTGTTTACAGCTCGATGATTTTTTGGGTTCCATCTGGCGAAAGAATATGGCTAGAAGTGAAGACGAGGCAGCGGTTACGGCAATTGAACGGCTTCAGATTCTACTGGTTCAACAGAAGGGAGAGAAGAAAGGACGACGAGTGACGAGAGACGAGTTACTCAAAGAGGCTCCATCCATTAAGGTTTTTGGTTTGGAAGGCGATGAAGAAGAGGTGGAAGGGCAAGCAACATCTGCAGCCCCAATAACCCTGAAGCCTTTAGATGCATCTGTACCTAACAGCGTATTCTGGAAGCGGGCCAAACACATGTTAATAGGTTTGACTACTGTGAATGTTAAATACAACGTCCCCACCATAACATCTATTGTCCCACCCTCTGCGCTTTATGTGGGAGTACCGGCTGTTTGCTCCGGCGTGACTACATTGTTTGCACCAGAGATTAGCATTCAATATGAATGGTGTTTATGTGCCACCGATGCAAGCGAGCACGCCACTGTACGCGTCATTTCCACGGATGCTGTTTTTACTCCCTTGGAGGAGCATGTAGAGAAGTCTTTGCTACTGCGTGTATCTCCTGAGGGAGACTCTGGACTTTGGACGCAGGTTGAGTTACCCCTTGTCCGTGCTGCATTGCCTCCTGTGGATCGGTGGAAACACACTGTGCAGCCAACAGAGGCACCTGTTTTTAGGGTGGTAACCTACAATGTCCTTCACGATGAGTTTTGTAGTACAAACACAGCGAAAAGACGTATTTACCCTTTTGCGACCGACGACATCTTGTCATTGGAGTATCGTCAAGTGCGCATTGTACAAGAACTTCTCGCATACAAGGCCGATGTGATTTGTCTGCAGGAATGTGGGAAGAAAGTGTACCAACAATTCTTTGAACGTGTCTTACGTCACTGTGGTTATGATGGGCGTTATACTAACAAGAGTGGTGGTGTAAAAGAGGGTTGTGCATGCTTCTGGAGGCGAACTCGTTTTTGTATGGATGAAGCACTTGATTTCCCATTGAACTGGCTTACCCTGCAGGAGGATCACCCAGAATTGGCGGCACGTGTGTCACTTTACCCTGAATTTCGGGAGGCACTTGAGCACGTCACCTCCATTGGGGCCTTGATTCTATTGAAAGACCTTCATACCCAGGAAGAACTACTAGTTGGTAACACGCACCTCTTTTATCACGCCAACGCATGCCATATACGTTTGTTGCAGGCATACATGTTGTTACAGAAACTGAACAATTTTGCTGCGTCGCGGCCTTGTGTGCTACTCTGTGGGGATTTTAACTTTACTCACACAACGGGCGGCTACAAACTTCTTACCAGCGGTCAGACAGAGGCGGAACATCATTCCTGGAAGAAGGGGGAACTTTTCTATTGGGGGTGTGATCGCATGCTGAGTGTCAGTACAGAAGAAACCGAGGAGAGCGAAAAGGTGGCGTCATCAGCGGTGCCGGCGACTGAGCAAGTCAAGCACCAGACGCCACTCGAGGCCTTCCGAGAGACCCTTAAGGCACCATTGCAGCTGAAGGATGCGTATAGCGAGACAGGTGAAAACATGCCCTGGTCAAATTACACCATGACATTTCGTGAAGTCATTGATTACATATTTTTTGCGCCAACACGTCTTTCCGTGTTGCGCACTGTCCCCATTCCACCAGAGAGCGAGTTGTCGGAGAATGTTGCGTTACCCAACAAGCGGTATCCATCGGATCATCTCGCGTTAATTGCGGACTTTATGTACACTTCTCATCCTTCACCGTCGCAGTCGTCGTCTTCGTCGTCGCCTCCGCCGCTGAGCTAAACGCGATGCGTTTAAGCGAGAGGAGGAAGAGGGGACCATCGCCGGATGTTGTTTTTTGTTTTTGTTTTTAACGACACTTTCATTTACCTTTGGATCTATTGAGTTGTGGATTTGGCAGTGTAATCAAATAAAACAACAGCAACTACAACATGTGGGAAAAATAAAAATAAAATATGCTTATTGTTGGTATGGAATAATCTTTTTTATTTTTATTGTTTGCATCGATAACTTTTTTCTCCACGTTTTTGTTTCCCAGTATGCTGTGCGTACAGAGTTGGATATCTTTCTCTTTCTGTATGTATGTGTGTGTTTGTGAAGTTGTTGGTGCTTCTCGCTTATTTTTTCTTTGCTTTTTATTGGTATCCACAGTGAATTTGGGGGCATGGGAGAAGTAGGAGGGCGCGGCGTGGGGGACGGCTGGCAACGACGACGTCACAGACCCTAATAGGGAGCACAATACGCATACAGTGTGAGGCCCTGAACTTACGGTGGTGCGAGACATCCACGCCATGCTGTCTATCACTCGTCGCCACGCAGATGTTGGGAAGGAATTGTATGGTAAATTATCGACGCTTCCGGGATATTTTTATGGGGCATGCCGTAGTCACTTTGGAATGACTCTGCACCAAGACACTTTTATTGGGATCCGCTCATCACAGCTGCGAGGTTTATTTTTATCTACCAGCAGTAAACCGTTGGAGGCCAATAAACTAATTGCCACTATTCCACTTGCAAGCCTCTACACAGTTTCTAACATTGGAACTAAGCCCAACGCGCTTCGTCACGTGTTATTGGAGGATGTTTGCAATGCGGTGATAGAAGAATAGTTTAAGATTATGACCCCTCAGTTTTACCTAGTTCTTCAGTTTAGTGCCATTATCGCTAGTCTTCCGGATATCACTCATGCACAAGATGAGGAAGAAATGGAGCGCATCACGCACATTCTGCGTGGTGGAGCCATGCCTTGGGCTAGAATGAATGACGATGAGGATTTTAATGAACAGTTTATTTTTTGGTATGTACGGTATGGCACTCGACACGTGGCAGCGACAAAGCTACGAGGAAATGACGAAGAAGTTTCATAGCAATATTACTGCCATTCATGAAAAACTTGAACCCCCGTTTTCAGTAGACACATTTAGACGCATTACACGTTTGGTTTTGGCACGTGCGGAGCACATGCCTCCTTTGAACTTTTACGATGGCTCATCTGTGTGGCGTCGCCCACGCCACTACCTGCGCCGCTGTATGAAACGACCAGACCCATCAGAGGTGTGTATGGTGCTGCTGCTTGACTTGGTTAATCATTCTAACCGACCCAACTGTGGATTGTGCGTGGGTTTGAGTTTGGTTGTGGGCGGCAAGGGTGCCATAACACTCTACTCCATTGTCCGCATCAACCCGGGTCAGGGGATTTGTCGGCACTATAATTTTGCCATTAATCGTCCGAACGCCCCCTTTTCGTTATGGATTTTTGCCGTTTGACCTGATTTCTGTCGTGGAGCACGATGCCATTGACGAGTACCTTGTCAAAAATCAGCATATGTTGTGCGAGGAGTTGGAGGAGGTGAAAACAAAGCGGTGAAAGGAAAGGGATGAAATCCAGTGGCTGGAGAAGATTTTCCAACGGGCACGGTCGGGACGATTGTCTGAAAAGGGGTTTGAACATTAGCCTCTGCAAATATGTTTTAGGTTGTTGTTTTTGATCTATTGTTTTTTTTTTTTTTCATTATTTGTTTTATTTCTGTCCTCTGGAGTGTCACATAGATGCATACATATGTATGTTCAACGTTGTTCCTGATCAGTGACTGTGGGTAGCGTTGCGCGGTGGCAATGCTTTTTGTTGTTGTTGATGCCGCTGTCATTCCCACTACTATCACATCCGTTGCAACCGTGTTAGTGATCATTACACAATTCTTTTGGCGTCAATTGTCTTTGGGGGTCTACTCCTTTTCTTCTTCTTTGCGCTAAGTGAATCGGGGGTGGGGGTGGTGGCGGTGGGGCGGGACAACGCGGCGTCGGACACAGTTGGAAGGGGCAACTTGTGGGTGTTTGTATGTTTATTGTCACCTCAAAAGTTCCCGTCACAACTCCAGCATTGGTGTCGTAACTCCTTTATGTGGCGTCTCTGTGGGTGTAGGGCGGTTTTATTTCTACCGTGTTCCATTGCCACGGGGCGGCGGTATTTGGGGAGCACCAACAACGCGTATCATGGCACTGGGAAAGGGGAAAGTGCTGCTACTGGCAATAGTATGGATGGCAATTCCCCCAAAGAGACGTCTATTCCTGGTGGCGTTCAGCAGAACACGGGTGTAGGTAAAAAAGTGCTTTCAGATACGCATGCTCAATTTATTACCACCACAGAGGTCTCTACAAGCACCGGTGTACGTTGGTTGGATGTTGCCGGGCGAAGCCAATTATGGGTTAATGATTCGTTTTTGGGAGAAGGTGAGTTTGTGGCTCACGCTATGGAGGCCCTTCGTGGAGAAAACCTACCACCGGACATGATACCCAAGGTTAGTCATAAAGCGCGCGCTTTGCCATTTGTTTATATTGAGGATAACTGGGCGTGTTTGACCTTGCGTTATGCGCGACAAAATCCACGTTGGTTTTCTACTTTTTTTCACGATGAGGTAAAAAACTTTCGCGAGACTGTGTCAAATGGTACACGGCGGGCAAAATATTCCAAGTTGCAAGAAAACGGTGAGGACGAAGACGATACCCTAAAAATAGGCGATGAGGACGAGGCTAGTATGCGTTGTGGTCGAGAGAAGGCACTGACTGGGAGGAGTCCTCAACATGGGATGTCTTCCCAGGTTAATATGATTGAGTTGACAGATCGCCTGCATATCTTTTTATTGAAGGAAAATCTGACGTTGATTGAAGGCGGAGACAAAGTGAGTACGCCGTACTTGAGTGTTCGGCAAGCTGAAAAGATTTCTCAAAAAGACGGAGGCGGCACTAAATTAGATTTAATTTCCGGGCAATGGCGGATAGTTACAGTTCACCGTTATCGAATGCCGTTTCTCGAAGCGTTTTTGGTCAACTGGGCGACAAGTGGACTACACCGAGGTCCATGGATTGGCATCGTGCGAAGACTCGTTCACGGCGCCACTTTGAGTATACAGGGTTTGGATTACAAATATGCGGAACGTATTGATGAGTTTGAAATGTTCTTATTTGAGTCTTCTATGAAAATGAATGGTATTTCCACGATTCTTGCGCAGCTGCACATTATTAACCGACGATCAAAGATTCACGCTAACTTTCTTCGTGAGACCCAACGCAGCTACACGAAACTTTTGAGTGCGTTAAACTTACCCATAGAATTGGAGGATCAAAGAGAGATTCTTTATCTTTCTCATGCCTTGTCTCTTGCTGATGAACTGCATGATCAGTCCCGTTCCCTTCTCACGCTTCAGTTTTCTGTCGCAGCGTACATGCTGGAGGATCATCTCCGCATTTTGACACTTTTCACAACCTTTTTCATCCCACTCGAATTAATCACATCGTGGTTTGGGACAAATTTTGTCGGACTGGAAGACTTCGTGGAGAGTGAACAGGGTTTGCTTGTTGCAGGGATCATGCTGGTGGTAACTGCAATTATTACAAGTGTGTGGATGCGTCGTCATGTGATGGCGTTGGGTTAAAAAAAAAAAAAACTTGTTTTGCTCCATTTGTTTGTTTGTTTTTTTGTTTTTTTTGTTTTTTTCCTTTTTGTGGGGAAGTTTCTTCCGTTGCTTTGGGTGGGGCGATGCAATGGTTCAGGGTTAAGTAAGTACTATTTGTTGCGTTTGTGTGAAGGTGAAGGATGCCGCTTTTACCTGTTACGCATTTTATTTTATTTTTGCCTTTTCCCATCTTCATTTATGCACATGCGCAGTGTGGTGATGTTACGTTGGTCATTTTTTTATTTTTTTTTGTCTCGATGCTGCTGTGCCTGTGTGTGCCTGGGTATGTGGTGTTTTTCAGCCCCCAGAGCTGCGATGAAATAATTGGGAAGAGGAGAAGGGAAGGGCGTCTCACTGCCTTCCTTACCCCCTCTCTTTCCCTTTTTGGATGAAGAAGTGTGTAGGCACTATGATTCATTCCCTTTATTGCCATAATGTTGATTTTGTTTGTTTTTCACTATTTGTCGCGTGTGTTTCACATTCTATTTGCTTTTTTTTTTTGTTGTTGTCTTCCTCCTCTTGTGTGCCTTCATTACTATGCGGGAAAATGAAAGTAGGACGGAACGTAGGCAGAATTCCCGAGTAGCAGAGAAAGCGTCAAGGAATTAGCATTCTGCCTTCCTTCTGCATATATAATTCTTCCACGGCCACAAAACAACACATACACGCACAACAACGTTGTATTGGTATTTAATTTATAGGAAGCAGACAAGATATTGAGCGAAGAAGGAGCCAATGAAGCCATTGAGTCAAACGCTGCGGATGCTTGCATCTCGGCGTCCCTTCACAACCATTTTTGTTTTGCTAATTTTTTTTTTCAGATGATACTGCTTACAAGCAAGGGTGTTGAGGGATTTCCGTTTACGAAGTCCTCTGGTGTTGTGGAGCTGACGCCTGCAAGTTTTAATCGATTCGTGTCTTCACACAAGCCAGTCTACATTCTCTTCTATGCCCCGTGGTGCGGGCACTGCCGCAAAATTCACCCGGAGTGGGAGAAGTTTGCTCAGGCTGTTCAAGGCACCATACGTGTGGGTGCTATCAATGCGGACGAACACTCGCAGCTTGGACACCAGTTTGGCGTTCGTGGCTTTCCAACTATTAAATACTGGAACGTGGGTGAGAAGGATATTAACAAGGCACAGGAGTACGGTGGGCCGCGACAGGCGGGGGCGATTCAATCCAGCGCGATGAGTCAAATAACTTCTGCTGGCATAAAAACAATTGCGAGCAGCGATGCCCTGAGGAAGGCAGTGCGCATGGCACCTGAGAAGAAGGTGGTGGTTCTCTTCTCCTCGAAGCAACGTGTTCCTGCTATTTTCTCTGTCTTGTCACACTCCCCACGTTTGAAGTCTATGCCGTTTTGTTTTGTTGGTGGGCAGGTGAAAAATGAACTCGCAGCGGAGTTTGGAGTACAGGCATTTCCGAGCATTGCCGTTCTCAATGCCACTGATGGCGAGATCAAGACGGTGGTCTACCCGGGGAAACAGATAGCCTACGAACCTATTGCCAAATTCTTGTTGGAGTCTGCAACAAATGTTTCTGACAAATCGGCTACCGCGACTGAAAATGCTACGGACAGACCTAACGTAAACGACAGTGACAAGGGCGGGAATGGCACTGCTGCTGGTGCCGGTGGTAGTGGTGGTAGGTAGTAGTAGTAGTAGTAGCCACGGTAAGCCAGCATTACCCGTGCGTCCGGTTCGCTTAACCACACAGTTATTGATAGATTTTTGTTCACCGAATACACTGCGTGCAAGTGGACGAGCACCACTGTGTGTGGTGTCACTTACTTCTGCGTTTACTCTTGACCGTGTTCACAACACTTTTCGCAATGAACCTCTTCTATTCCTTGAGGGGCATGCCGATCGTGATGCACTGCTTGCTGCCCTTCGGGGTGGTCTTGGCCTGCCAGAGGTGGCCGACAGTGCTCAGAATGCCGCAGCCAATCAGCTGTTATTATTACGGGCAGCGAAGCATGATGTAATCCGCTACAAGCTTCTTGACGGAATTGAATCAGTTGATGACGCCAATGAGTTACTGCAGAAGGTGCTGTCGGGAGAAGTACGTCTTGGGAAAAAGGTGCTGCGTTGATTTAACGACGTTTGACACATTGTGCGCGCGGAGCCGCAGAAGCAAGACGAAAGAGATATGAGGATGGGGTGAGTCTTACTTCTTCAAGGCACTTGCTTTAATTAATCCCAGTTCTTTTGTTTTGCGATGGTATCTGCGATTTATGATTTGTTTTTTTTTTTTTTTTTTTGAGCGACATGTGTTTATTGGGCCTTTGTCTTTTGTGCATATTTGTGACGGAAACCCACAAAAAAAAAATATATTCCGTTGACGCCATCTTTCCGTTTTGGAGTGGTGTCTGGCGCTGCTTGGCCGATACATGGAATAAGCTGCGAGTTGTACATGCCGGCCTGTCGTGGTGATTCTTGTGCATGTGTGTTTTCCTTTCATATATATATTTATTTTTTGGTCTTGTTGTTGTTTGCCGCATATATATATATATTTGCTTGTTTGAAGGGCTGCCTAAGACTAAGACGGTGGTGAGAGTACCTCAACCGAGAAGGGGTGAGCAAAACGGAAATAAGGCGTGGTGGATAAGCGGGTAGTGACTCGCTATATCGAGTGGTGTAGGAGGAGATAAACAAGGGAAAAGGGATAAGCTTCGCTCGGTGGCGAGGGAGGCATTCACGTTGAAAAACGCGGGCCACTTCTATACATATATAGAGGAAGGCAAGGACCAAACGAAGAAAAAAAAAGAGTTATGGGTGTATGTATCTCCTTTGGAGAGTGCAGCGTCCCGCATAGCCGAGAGAAAGCGAAGGAAACAGCACGGGAGAACAATTGCACATTGGAGAATGCCAATGGAGGCAGTGTTGCAACTGAAATCTTGTCTGCGTTGACGAACAGAAACCTGGGACTTATGGACGCACGATCGTACGCTCAGCTTGAGAATAGCATAGAGGAGCTTTGTCAAAGCCCATATGCGGCACTGTTTTTGGCCCATCCGGACTTGTTATTTTCTAATCGAGCAGCTGTCATGTGCACTGGAGAGTTTGTTCCAGGGGAAGTTGTGGGAAAGTACACTGTTCTGCGAGCCTTTCCCACAGGAACTGTGGGACGTAGTTTTTTCGTTAGGGTAGCAATGGATGAAAGCGGAAAAATAAAAGACGGGTCAGCGAAGGAAGCCAGGCCAAGTTTGGGGGACAAAGTTTCGACAGACCGAGCATCTTTCAACAATTTATTTGAACAACCAACAGAATGCGTTTTCAAGGTGACAACATTCGTCACGCGTATGGAGGTTGCTAGTCAGGTTTTGGATGATCAAAGTGTATTGGCCAACCTGATCCACGATAACGTACTGCGCTGCGTAGATGTGCTAGATGATGGATACCATGAGAATATTATTTTTGTTACTCCATATGTTGAAAATGGCAGTTGTGAATATCTTGTAGGCAACATGGTAAAAGAGCAGTTACTTTCTCTGCTACATGATGTGGCTATTGGTTTGCGTGTCCTCCATTCTCATGAAATATACCATCATAACCTAAAGCTTGACAACATTCTCATCAATAATAATGGCACCGCCTGTATTGCTGATGCTGGATTTGGACATATTTTTGCATCAGAAAGTTTGGACAGCCTTGTTTTTAATGGTGAGTTGGCTTGTATGCCACCTGAAGTGTTTTTGAAGAATGACTCTACCGTAGTGGATCCTGCCAAGGTGGATGTATGGGGATTTGGACTGCTAATGTATCGACTTGCCTACGGCACGGAGCCGCTGGATGTTGAGGGTAAACCCTTTGAAATGGTACGAGATGTTGTGCTGCATGGACAAATTGAATTTCCGAGTCCAGATTGGCTTTCAGAAACAAAGTTTCGGGAGGTTGTTATGTGGTGTCTCAATCGTGATTTCAGGAATCGACCTACCATTATGCAGTTGTTGCGTCACCCTCTCTTTGGGGGCACGTTACTGCACAGTACTAGTGGGGCTGCACTTTCCAGCCCTGATAAAACGAATGGAAATTGCAGTGGACACGGTGACGCTGGCCTTAGTTTTGGTAATATTGGGATGCGCTATGCACAGTCTCAGAAACGGGCTGGTTTGACAATATATGCGTGTCTTGGAAATGGGCGAAATTGTGAGTCATTTATTGTGAATTCGAGTCGTACTACCACAAAAGAGGTCGTTTTGAAAGTTATAAAGCGATCGGTACTAAAAATAATTCAGAGCATGCCAGACGCAAGTGAAATGCTGCGACAGTTAGCCTTTTGTCGTGAAGCTCGTCACAACAACATATTACATCTTCTGGACATTGTTGAAAACGATGATGGCTGCTTTGCGACACAACCGTATGTAGACGGGGATTTTATCCATAGGAAGTTTCCTCCAATTACAAACAATGAAGACCCTTCTTTTACGCTGCCGAGGATGCTTGTGGATGTTCTTAACGGGTTACATTTTATTCACTCAAATGGGGTGTCGAATTTATGTCTTACTCCAACAAATGTTTTTTATCAGAAAGACACTGGCTTCGTTTTTGCGGACTTTGGTCCTCTGTTTTTAACGCGGCAAGAAGTTTTATTGGATAAGGGAACGGGGTTTCCTTTTTATTCACTTCCGTCGTGGGTGCTTGAAGATCTTAGGGGGTTGGAACAAACGACAAAACACGCATTAGACACTTTTTGTGTCGGTTTGCTCGCAGCCTCAGCGGTTCCATCGGTGTTTAAGGAGACATGGGAATCATTTTTTAGTGCGAGTGAGGGTAACACTATTGTGAATGATGTCACTGAGAAGGTCGAAAAATCTGTACATATTCTCACTCAACCCCTTGTGGGATTTATTTTAAAAGCGCTAACGACCAAAACATCCGCAGTGGAACTTTTGTCTCACCCCTATTTGGCCGATATGGCGGGTGCATCTCCACCTCAGGTTGTCAAACCGTTTGAGTTGACGTCTGCTGCTATAAAAGCTGTGGTGGCTCAAGATTTTAGTTTTCGTGAGGAATGCCGCCTTATGGACGTACTAGGTCAAGATCCTATGCTTGAGAGTGGTATGCTTGGCAATTTAGTGGATTCCTTTGTCGATGATGAAAGCCGAGTCAGTGTCTCTGCCACTAAAGATTCAGATTTGTCTATTCGACTCCCGTTTAAGAACAATCTTGCCTGTGGGCTTTGTCATGTGGATTTGACCATTGTCTTGTTTAAGTGTCTGAAATGTGCTTCGTACATTCGGTGTGGTAAATGTGCTCTAAACGACAACCATGGAGAAGGTCATGAGATGCAGACGTATTTCATTCATACTATTGAGCATAAAGGAGATTGTAAAGACGCCATTCTTTACCCAACAGGTGTCGTTTCAAATGTAAATGCTCTGGAAGAATTAGAGATGCAGGCGAATTTGCCCGTTGGATCTCTCGTGAAGACGAATCATCCAGCTTCAACTACGACAACACCCTTGGATAAGCTCAAATCGCAGTCTGAAAACAAGAAAAAAGTGCTACCCAAAGCCTCTGAAGTTGATGATTTGTCATGGGAGGAGGAGATTGCTTTTTGTAGTGAAAAAGGCAGTACAGAATTATTGCTGTACCATTTTGGTTTGGACACAGTTCCAAAGGAGCTGTATGACCCGCCCCTGCTTCACGTGATGCGTTTGGATCTTAGCTACAATAACCTCAAGAGCATCCCACATGAGCTATCGTTTCTTGTTAAACTTCGTAGCCTGATTATCTCATACAATGAGCTGACGGAACTCCCAGATAGTTTGGGTAATTTAAGCCAACTAGAGCGACTTGATGTTAGTCACAATCAACTGCATCAGCTTCCGCAGTCATTTATGTATCTGCAGAACTTAGTCACTCTTGGTATGGATTACAATGACTTTGCCGAAATTCCAGAAAGCGTGATAGAACTTGTTACCATGTCATCATCGATACCAATGCTATCTGTAATTTACATGGCAGAGAATCATCGTATTACGCAATTTCCAAGTCGAGAAGTTCTTGAGAAGTTTCCTAAACTAAAACTAGTACTTGACAATGAACCCAACATATACAGCATGTACATTTCGGAGAATTTGGAAGAAAAGTTGCCTAATGTTAGCATGATGTGGAACAAAATTTATCCCGACCGCATCGTTGACTATGTATATTGTGGTAGTCTGCGAAGTGCACAGTCCCAGCTGGTGTACGATAAACTTTCCATCCAAAATATTTTAACCATGGGCAGGAACCTCGTCCCAGTACCCCCAATTGGTGGTGAACATGTGACTCTCAGTATCGATGACATTGAGGGCGCTAATATCAGAGTCACCTTTGAAGAAGCAGTTAACTTCATTGATCAAAGCGTAAAAAGAGCAAGAGGATGCCTAGTACATTGTTTTGCTGGTATGTCGCGCTCGGCGACCACCGTTATTGCATATCTTATGATAAAACAGGGCATGCGTCTCGATGAGGCGTACTGCCTGACCAAAAAGGGGCGCCCTGCCATTTATCCAAATCAAGGCTTTTTCAATCAGCTTTTGTTGCTCGACGCTGAGTTATTTCCGCAAGCACGCCCACTCAATATGGATGTGATGGAGAGGGATAAGGTTCCCACTGCATAGTTAAGAGAATACGTCTATCTATTTGCCTGTATATACATGTATGTATATATATATATATATATATATGTACAATTGTACATTGATTTTTTCTTCTGTTTGTTTGTTTGTGTTTTATTATTATTTTGTGTTTTACGTATTGCTTTAAGGGGTTTTTATTCCATGGGCACTACCTTCTAATCCATTTTTTTTTCGAGTTTTGAAAATATACATGCGTTTACGTGGCTTTATATATATGATTTCTTTTTTGTTTTCAGCAGATTGAAGGCTCCGGGAAAAGGGCTGGTGTGTGTGTATGTGAAGAGGGCAAGGAGGGGGAAGGGGGATGGGGGATGGAAGGGCAC
>NW_021705767.1:0-3865 GCF_003719475.1 Trypanosoma rangeli
CGTCTCTGCGTGCGTGTCGTCGCGTTGCACTGGAGGTTGTGTGGTGGATGCCCGACTGTGTGCTGGCCTTTGTTCGTCGGAGGTTGGCCTGCGTTGAGCTGCAGCCGTTTATTGTTATGAATGTTTGCATTATTTGGAGTACGCCGTCTGTGTTGTCCTTGTTTTTTTTTGTATCTTTTATGCCGCCTTACTAGTGCGCTGTTTTGGCGTTGGTTGGACATGTCTGAATCATGCAGTGAGGGGTGCGCTGTGGGCTGCAAGCATTGTTGGCCGTACATTCAGCACGTGAGGGGCTGCGGCGGTGTGTGTAGCGTAGCATTGTGCCTGACTGGGCAGTGCAGCATTTTACTGTACGCAGGGCACGCCGTGCTATTGTCTTTGGGCGTGGGAGAAGCGTGCCGTTGGCAGGACCATTTGCTGAGGGCTGCCGCGGGTGTTTTCCCATTGCCGCGCACACGCGAGATGACAAGCTGCATTTGGGCTTCAGCCTGTGCATCATGCACTGGACGTGGTTGTTTTTTCTCTTTTTTTTGTATTGTTTGCTCTGCTTTGCGGCAGCGTTGTTGGAAGTTTATGTGCATGCGTTTCTGGAATGCAGCAGTTGTGTTGGGCCTTGCTGCAATTCAGGTGTGCGCTGACGCATGCTTCTGGTCGTGTGTAGTCGCGGGGGTCTGGGTGAAATTCCCAGGCCCAAACTACGGTGCAGCGGGACGCGTGTGGTTTAACCTCGTTGTGCGTGTTTTTTTGCTGTAAACTGTGGCTGTAAAGGGCTTTTAGGAGGATTGTCCGAATGTAATGGCACCGCCGCCGCACTGGGCCCAGGGCGTTGGGAAATGGTTGCTGGGGCATAAGGAACTGGATGGAGCGACCGTAGTTTGTTTGCGCGTGACCGTTATTCATGGGTGCACGCGACTGAGTAATGTTGGGCCTAAGTGGATGCTAATATTTTAATCTTTGCGTTTGAGCGGAATTGTTGTGTCACGCGCTGGGCGTTGGTGGTGGGAGCCACTGTTGTGTGACTGTGCGTTTCTCCTTTCTTCCCTCACCTCCGCCTTGTTTCAGCGGCTGCGTGTGCGTTGCAGACCTTCTGCTTTTTGTTCCCTGCCGCTGTACGCTGCCTCCTTGCAGGGCTGCTGGCGAGGCGGCCGCGGTGGTTGTGCCGGCGTGCGCGTGCTTGCCGCCGCAGCCATCACGGCGAGTTGCTGTTTCCTCCGCCTCTCTTCCATTTTGTGTGTGTGTGTGTGCCCGTCGCGCGGCCCTTTCGCGGCGCAGCAGTCTGGTGTCTCTTAGTGTTGCGAGATGTACATACTGTTGCTGTTGTGCTGCCTGTGTGCGGCGCTGCTGCACGGCGAGGCGGCTGTTGTGCGGTACGAAATGGAGACTGTGCGTGCGGAGGTGGTGGACTTTCTTCCTGCCGATCACTGGGCGCAGTACGACGAGACCGCCTTCGAGCGTGGGCGTGGCTCTTTTGTTTCTCGCTACAACGACGCGCCGTACTTTGAGGCGCTGAACATCTCTTCGCCTTTCTTCAGCCGTGACTCTGTGAGGTGGCACGTGTCGTCGGACGGCTTTCTCGCGCCGACACCGTCGCCGCTGTGCGACTTTTTCTGCTTGGACTCGGCGCCGGACACGCTCTACGGGTACTACCAGTTTGGCAGCGCGATATACGACGGCGGCGGCGACTGGCCGATGATCGGGCTGTACGTGGCGGACCTGAACCCCTCGGCTGCACGGCTGTCGCCGAGTGTCCGGGTGCACGGCGTGGCCGGCGCCGATGGCGGCTCGGGGTACGAGCGGGTGACGGTGGAGTACCGCGATGTGCCGCTGACTGTGTGCGCGGCGGCAGTGGGGACGGAGACGCTGACGGCGCAGGTGGAGGTGTGGGCCAACGGCACCATCGTGATGCGGTACCGACGCATCCCCGCGTGCGGCAGCGCCTCGGTGGGCCTTGTGCTGTCGAAGCAGGAGCGCACCGTTGTGACTGACGTGCCGCGACCGGGCGGCATCGTGGCGATCCGGTACGAGCCGTCGTGGACGGGTGTGCTGCGTTTGTCCTCCGGGCCTGCACCAGGGCGGCGCTCCCGTGCGGGTGGTGCGCGGCGACGCGGAGGTGCGTGGCGAGGTCGCTCGCCGACAGCCTCTGCCCGCGCGGAAGCTTTTGGACGGTTTCGCCCTCCCCGTCGGTGAGCGGGGCGTTTTACACTGTCTTCGTAGAGCAGGGCGCCGGGCTCGTCGACCTCGCCGCGCTGCACGGGCGCGTGCGGGTGGTGCCGGCGGGTCAGTCCATGCAGCTGGAGATGGGGTTCGACTTCCCCTTTTACACGAGGAACCAGGCGTCGCACACGACGAGCACGACATACCTTTTGCCGCCGGGGCTGATTTCTGTCTTTTCCCCGACGCAGCAGTGCGGCCCCATTTGGAACGTGTGCCCCGACGGCAACTATACCTTTGCCGTCATGCCGTTCGTCACGGCGGGGCTGTGGGGGCCCGGGACGTCCGTCACGTACGTGCGCCTCCCTGAGCGCACCGGAGGGGGCGTGCTGTGCGAGCAGCCGCGGTGTCCCCCGGGGCTGGTGGTGGAGGTGGCCAACACGTTCCTCCTTTGCGTCGTTCGCGCGCTCCCCGACGTACCAGGTCTACCTGGACGCGAGCGGTGCGGTGGAGTTTCGCTACAGCTCGCCGGTAGCGGCGAGGATGGCGAGCGGCCCCGTGTTGGACTTCTTTGGGTTCCCACCGCCGTTTGTTGGCCTCTTCCGGTACCGCGTGGAGGATGCGGCCAGCGTCATTGTGCCGCCGTCGCTGCTTCGGAACGGCACGCGGATCCGCTTTGACCCCACCAGGAGGGGCAACGACTGTGGGCGCAATGGGATGTGGGACCCCACGAAAGCGCGGTGCGTGTGCGACGCCAGGTTCAGCGGCGACGCGTGCGAGCTGTGCTCGGCGGGGCACTACGGCCCGAGTTGTCTTCCGTGCCGCCGCTGTGTAAACAGGGGCGTGTGCGACGACGGCGTGAACGGGACAGGTGCCTGCCGGTGCCCCGAGCCGTTCAGCGGCGCGAACTGTGAGGTGCGGTGCGAGGGGCAGTTCGACTGCGGTCACTGCAACCGCGGTGGCGGGTACTGCGAGTGTGGGGTGTGCCGGTGCGATGTGGCGTCGGGATGGAGCGGGGCGGACTGCGACGTGTTTGGCGACCCCTGCTGGCGGCACTCGTTCGACGGTTGCAAGGTGTGCGGCAGGGACACGCGGAACGGTTGCGACTTCTGCTTCGACGGCATGTGCCACTCCGCCCGCTTCCGCGGCACCCTGAGCGGGTATGCGTGCTCGTACGCAGTGCCCTCCGACGACGCGGCTCGCTGCGTCCCGGTGGAGCAGGTGGGCGAGCGCCAGCTTGACGTGGGCTACATCGCGGTGGGGGGTCTGTGCATTGCCGCGGTTGTTCCTGCAGTGGCCCTGCTGGTGCTTGCACCCATCGCGTTGCGGGCGCGGGGTGTGCACGACATACTCCATGCGGGTGCCGCCGGCGGTGCACCCGACCACAGACGCGGCCGCCGTCGGCGCGAGGTGGTGCAGGCCGTCTTCGTGCAGCCGGCAGCGCTCAGGGGTGGACGCAGGCACGTGCTCGGCGTTCCGCTGAGGCAGGTGCCGCTGGCGAAGCTGTACGAGAGCCAGCGGTCCGCCCTTTCGTAGCAGAGGGAACGCCTCCGCTCTCTCTCCTCCCCTTCTCCCCCTTTCTTTATAGGTGCCGCGGGGTTGTGGAGGCAGGCACTCGCAATTGTTCTCCCTCTTTCCTTTTCTTGCTGTGTGTGTGTCTCCCTCTGCCGTGGTGTTGTCCACGTTTGCCCGGCTGGGCGACGCGTGTGCGGGG
>NW_021705767.1:3890-5356 GCF_003719475.1 Trypanosoma rangeli
GTATTGCCGCGGTTGTTCCTGCAGTGGCCCTGCTGGTGCTTGCACCCATCGCGTTGCGGGCGCGGGGTGTGCACGACATACTCCATGCGGGTGCCGCCGGCGGTGCACCCGACCACAGACGCGGCCGCCGTCGGCGCGAGGTGGTGCAGGCCGTCTTCGTGCAGCCGGCAGCGCTCAGGGGTGGACGCAGGCACGTGCTCGGCGTTCCGCTGAGGCAGGTGCCGCTGGCGAAGCTGTACGAGAGCCAGCGGTCCGCCCTTTCGTAGCAGAGGGAACGCCTCCGCTCTCTCTCCTCCCCTTCTCCCCCTTTCTTTATAGGTGCCGCGGGGTTGTGGAGGCAGGCACTCGCAATTGTTCTCCCTCTTTCCTTTTCTTGCTGTGTGTGTGTCTCCCTCTGCCGTGGTGTTGTCCACGTTTGCCCGGCTGGGCGACGCGTGTGCGGGGCGCCTGCTGACCGCACCTCCGCCCTATCTCCTTCGCTGCACCCCCTCGCCGGTTTTCTTTCTCCCTTTCTTTCTCTTTGTTTGGCGTACCCGTAGCGTAGTGTTTGTTCGGCGCGGATTTCGCATGGGGAAGCAAAGCCAGCGACAGGGACAGGAGCGATGAAGCGGAAAGGGCGGCAGACGGACAGGACCTGGATGAAGAACCACCCGATGGAGGGGGACGACATTGTCACGAGCCTCTACGACCTTCTCTGCAAGCGGAACCCCAAGACGATGAAGCCGTGCCGCAACGTGTTTGTGCCCGACACGGTGGTGTATGAGCACAACTTTCCACGTCGGGTGGTACACGACGGACGTGAGGGCGCGCGAGGTGATGCGGAGGCAGGGCAAGGACCTCGACGCTGCCACGATCGAGGCGGGCTTTAAGCGGAGCGTGAGCGACACGTGCCCCATTGTGGCGGTGTACCTGTCGACGCTGGAGGAGGACGTGGGCGACGGCGCCAGCGAGACCACCACGCAGGTGGAGGTACTCAACACGGAGAGCGTCGGCGGCTTCATTGCGCGCAAGACGAAGCGCGCGGGCATCTTGCAGCGCGTCGTGTTGCCGAAGGGGTACCACAACAGCGTCATCATGGCGGTGTGGAGCCGCCGCGTAGCCATGATCCAGCGGCGCACGAACAAGTTCCCCATCATGGACCGCAAGCGGGCGGAGCACGACCCCTTTGCGATCACTGTGACGTACGAGGGCCCGGAGTACCTGAGCGAGGAGGGCGCCGTCTCGGCACGCGTCGCGTTCGAGGTGAAGAGGGTGTGCGCCGACATCGCCACGCACTTCTTCTACACGGAGCACAAGTACATCACGCGGATGGTGCTTTACTTTAAGAGCGACGTGAAGGACCGGTTGTGGCTCCTGTGGTGCGGCTCGCTGCGCGTGGCGGACCGCAACTCGGCGAGCGAGATGCCGGTAAACCTGGCGCCGAAGTTCGGTGAACCGGCGCAGGAGGGCGACCTCGACGAGGACGT
>NW_021705767.1:5381-6837 GCF_003719475.1 Trypanosoma rangeli
CGGAGCTGCGCGCGCAGGAGGAGCTGGCGCTGGATGCCTTCGGCGACATCTTATATGGGGCGTACATCCACTTCCTTGGCGGTGCGGTCGCGCCGTTTATTATGCAGGTGCCGCCGCAGGTGGTGCATGCTCTCACGGAGGGCGGCGTGGCGGAGCTCATGCGGGTGCTGAAGCTGCAGCCGGAACCCGGCGTGGGCGGAAGCGGCGAGGGGGCGGAGGCGGGTGCGATGGTGTACAAAATTCCGCCCCGGTTCAGGACGCCCCTCACGCAGATGGACGACACCGCGGCAGCCTGGATCCACAAGCACTTTGCTGCTCGCTGGGAGGCCGTGAGGCAGGCCTTCTTTTCTGGAGGCGTGTCGGCGTGCGTGCCGCCTGCAGGTGCGGTGGCGGAGCAGCCGGAGCGGCAGGCCAGCGACGACGGCGGCGCCTACCTGCAGGCGGCAGTTGCGGTCGTGGGAGGCGGAGACGACACCGCCAACTCCGGTGTCTCCACGCTGGAGCTGTGCGTGGCCCCCGTGCCTGGCGTGGCGCTGAGGTGCCGTTTGTGTGTCTGATCCCTCTGCTTCCGACTGCTGCTCCCCGCCATCCTCCCGCTGAGCGTCACAAACGGGGTGCGATTGCGTCGATGCCACGAGTCGACCAGATGGTGGCTGTGCGTGCTGGGTATGCGGCTTGCTGGCTGACGCAGAAGCATGCGAGGGATGCGGAGAACCACACGGTACGCATGGGCGCTCCCGCAGCGATGTATCGCGCAGCTGTGTGGGGCGACCGCACTGACACGCGGGGCGATGCACATAACCACCCACTTTGTTGCTGCTGCCGGGTTGTGCCCACATATGTTCAGTGGAACTCCCGGCATCGCTGCTCAAGGGATGTCTGCAGCTGTTGCCGGCGAGGCTGGCCATCTTCTTCTCCCTTTTTCTGCTCTCTGTGCACCGTGTCCGCCGTTGTCTCTCCCTTTTTCTCTGCCGTAGGAATTCACAGGCGACACAGCAGGACAGTCGCAAGGCAGCGGGTATGGCGGTGCGTTGGGGGCGGCGAGGCGGCCGTGCGCAGTTGGGCTTGCGGCCCTCTGCTGCGCCGTCGTGCCTTGCTGTTGTCTCTCTTCTTGTGCTGCTGTTGCTGCTCGTTTTTCCATGTGCCGGTGCCAGGTCCGCAGTTTCCAGGGCGTCGTTAAACTTGTGGCTTTTCGCTTCAATGATCCTTCACTTGATAATTTTTCTAGGAGCATCGTCGCCGGGTTGAATGCTTCGTTGCACTCGCGGAAGTTCACTGCGGCGGACGGTGTGCGTGCGGAGATTGCCTACAAAAGCGCAACATTCACCACTTACCCATCTGAACTCTCTGCGGCGTTGAAGGACAGGCGCACCCACGCCGTCGTTGGCCACTGCGGTGACAAACTGTTGGAGAGTGTAAAGGACGTTCTTGCATGACACGACGCCGTTGCTTTTGC
>NW_021705767.1:7329-19334 GCF_003719475.1 Trypanosoma rangeli
GTGATGGTGTTTGGCTCGCCGACACGAGACACCTCGAAGTTCATCAGGAGGATGCTGATGGACGGCCGCCCCGCCGGTGCGCACCTGCTGGCTCCCTCGGCGGTGCAGAGCGCTGTTGTGGAGACTTGGCGTGCTGTCGTGGCTGATGGTGGTGCGAAGTTTGTGCGCGGGCAGGTGGTCTCGACGGGGACGACCCCGCTGGCGAGGGACACGCAGTACGGTGCCATTCAGCGCTTCCAGGGGGTGATGCGGGACTACCTGGCGAACAGTGGGCAGACGGACTATAACGACACGGAGCATTTTCTCAAGAATGAGAGCGAAGGCGAGTTGTGATGGTTGATGGGTGGGTTGCCGGCGAGGTGCTCGCGCAGGCGCTGTGTAACCGTAAATGCGTGAGTGACCGCAAGGCGCTCATGGCGTCCCTCTCAACCAGCACCGGTATGTGGTGTGGGCGACCTTGTGGTTGGGGACTACGGTGGGGAGTTGTTTTTTTTTTTTTGTGGGGGAGGTGTTGTAAGACATACGCTTTTTGTGTGGTCATGTCTTGGTGGGCCTGTGCGAATGTGTGTTTTGTTTTTTACCTGTTGGTTCCATCGTTTGTTATTTTTAAAAAATGTTGTTTGTGTATACGGCACTTTGCCCGTATAGGCATGCACTTGTGCGTCATTAGTATTTGTATGCATTGAGGGCGAAGCTGATGATATTTTGGGTTTTTTCCCCCGTGTGTTTTTCCCCCTCGTGATGTGAAAGGTAGCGGGCGACATTTGTTGCACGCGATGAGGAAAATATGTTGTGGGCTGCTGCGGATGTTGTTGAGTAGTGTTGTGTTGTGTTTCTTATCGTGCACGGATGTGTTTTCTTTGCGTCACGCGGAGTACGCTGGGACCCTCTTTGGTCGCGTGTATGTGTCTTCTCCCTTGCTTGAGGCGAACCTGCCGACGCGGTTGGTGGACTGCTTTCCCCGCGTAGTTCTCAGCCCCTCCAACATAACGTACTACTGCGAAGTCAGCGACGCCGTGGATCTCAGTGGGTTGCGCCTCTACGCCTCGTACTACACTCCGGAAGGCACACTGTGCGGCGGGTGGCCGGCCACTTTGGAGGCGTCATCAAACCTCATTTTGTTTGTTCCTAATACTGCTGCCCCGTCAGGGATGATGGTGCTTGTCATCACCGAGCGCTTCGTGGCGGGTGACGCTCAGTTCCAGCCTGTGACGACCAACGCATCCATATACTTCTGGAGTAGTAAAACCACCCACGCACGCTTCGTAGCACCCTTTCCGTACTATGGGATGCAGTTTGCGTGGGAGACGAACATGCCGTGCGAGGGTGCTGTTGCCGGTACCCTACTGGTGCGTGCTGGTGTGGAGTGTCACCGTGTCGCGACAAACTGCGGTGCAGACGTTGGATGCTACAACGTGACGGATTATCACCATCTTCCTTTGCCTGGAAACTACTCACTCTGCGTGACCGCTGATGGGTGGCGCGGCCACTACCTGCCGTGGGGTCAATCCTTTCTTGAGGTGAAGTCGCTCGTGACGATCCCGCTGTATGTCGTGAACGGAACACGGGTGACCATCAAAGTGTACGATGCGGCGTTAGGCAATCCGTTGTCCCATGTGCATCAGGTGTTTTTGGCACCCTGCGCCTATGGTGCTTGCCAAAAGAGCGAGGTAGTCTCCTTGGAAAACGTGATGCACGTCGACAGTTGTAGAAGGGCTCACCTCTCGGATCGCATACATTACGCAGAAGATCGCCCGCTTTTCCTGCATCATTGGAAATATGTTGTGTGCGTTGAACTCTCGTCTTGTTCTTCAGCCTCTGCAGACGTTGCTGCCTGTGGTGTGGCGCTCTCAGCGTTACCCGTGACGGCTCTTGTGAACGCCTTTGCACTTGCAGTCTTGAATGTGTCGTGCGACGCACTGATAGTTGGGCTGACCGGGGGAGACCTTGCTGTCCGGAGTATGCCGTACTATCTGTGTTTGCTGCCCAGCACCGCGTCGTGTGGTTCGGAGCTGAACGCAGCATACGCATGTGCACGGAGTGCAACGCCCAATGCACCTTTCATACGCATCAAGAGGAGTGGTCTTGAGTTGCCGAACGCTTTAACATTGTGCCTCGTTGCGGCGAACGTGACTTTTTGGGGTCACCGCTACGTTTGGACGCAAACGCTGGTGAGCGTCACGCTGAAGGACGATGCGTGTTCCTTCAATGGGCGACACGGTTCTACGGCTCTGATCGTTTTGGGCGCTGCTGCCGCCATTTTGTTAGCAGCAGCAATAATAGTGGTTTGCTTCCCACGTTGTCTAAGGGCACGTAGGGTTGTCTCCGGTGAGGAGTTGGCAACTGCGCCCTCCGTGCCTCTGCCGGCCGCCGCCAGACCGGAATTGAACCCTTTCGTGGCCGCGGGCCAAAAGCAAACGGACGTCACTTCTGCGCACGCATGCCACGACAAGGAGGGTTCAGACCTTAGTTTGCCTTCCCCATTTGTGTCGGTGCTGCCTGCAGAAGAAGATGGGAACCGGCGTCCGCCTCTCGCATGTCCTCGCCTGTTGGAAGACAACGCCTCTATTACTTTCAGCCCCCACAGCCGTGTTTTGTCGGAAACAGCGAAGCCGCCTGCATTGCTCTGTGCGTCTCGCGAGGACTCTACGAGTTATCGTGACGCTCATAGAGACACCTCTGCCTTTGAAGCTGTGGGCAAGACGACTTTTGACGCCGAGGAGTGCGCTTTTGTGGCTTCTAATGACGTAGCGCAGGTGTTCGGTGCAGCAGCCTTTCATGCATGCCTGAAGCCCAGAAGGGGCGAAAATGAGCTGGTCGGTTGCAGGACGCCCTCCGCCACGGTGGAGTTAAGGGGTGTTCCTCAGCATGCCTCGGTAACTGATGGGGCTGCGAATGACGGGCATTCTTCATTGATGCTAGATGCATCGACGTTGTTTTCAGTGTCGCCTTCTACGGTTGCCCTTGTCACTCCCAGCTCGCAGAAGCCGTTAGATGATATTCCGCCGCCATCGCCACCGAGCGCTGATGTTGGAAGGCAAGAAGGTAAGTCGGAGGCACCAACTTTTCCCACCTTCTTTACAACCCTACATGACACGCTTGGCGCCGATGCGCCGCGTGGGGAGTGCCAACGGCCGCTGCCGGCGGTGGATGAGAAAACACCTTTGCCAAGTGGAAGGTGTGCTTTGGTGGGCAACGCTGAGAATCAAACCTATGCTGGGCGTGAGCTATCAGGACCCGATGCGCTACTCGCTGTTTACGCCGTCACTGAGGATCCCAAGCAGCTCTTGGCACGGGGCGCGCTCAGCGGAAAAGAAGTGGGGCCGCTGACGGTGCAGACGGTTGGTGCAGCCGCCATCAATAATGTAACAGACGACACGAGTTGTAAGCCCATTAGTGTGGTTTCTGCACCTCTTTTTGAGGGTGGTGTGTCGACGACTTCATTCTCTACAGAAACAGTTTCTCTATCCATGGGTGAACGGCTTCCAGGTGCGCTCTGCATCGATCTAACAGAGCAGCCTCTGGGCACGACTAGTTTCGAATCCTGTGAGAAGCCCCCAACCTCGGACCGCGTCACTTCGCTTGGAGAAAGCGAATGTGACACCGTTGACACTTTGAGCTCCTTGTCGTGAGGGATTTGAACTCCTCACACGGTGCGGGTTGTCGGTTGAGCTTACCGTTAGCCATGCAGAAGACGTGTGTGTTGCGTGTGTACGATTGAGACTCCGTGCCATTACTGTGCTGTATGTTGTGTTTTCTTCCTTGTGGGTGGGTGGGTGGTTGTCGCACTGCCGTTGGACGGCGGTGGCGGCGGAATCGTATGAATACCCCCCACAGGGAGAGCGAGGACTGTTTTAGTGTGTCTTCACGTGTCTTTATCTGTGTCGTTGGTCACTATTTTATTTTTATCGTTATTTGTTTGTTTGTTTTTCGTGCCCACGAAAACACGACGCCAACAAATCGTTTCCCGCGCGGTGCCTTTTGTGGACGTGTCTCTGGCGCTGTGCTCCGTCCCCCCGCCCCCTCTTTCTTTTTTTTGGTGCGTTTATCTGGTGGCGCTGTGACACGGCCGGATGCCCCACTGCCACCGAATCCCGTTGTGGATCGTGCATGCCCCTCGTCTTCTGGCTAGCCGGTGGTAAACCCGCTGCTACACGTCGCCGGAGAGAAGTGAGCGATGTGGCAAAACGGCAACGAACTCCAAGTGCAGTGTGACTCCCTCTCTCTTTTTCTCTTTGTGTGTGTGTGTGTGGCGGAGGCAACGAGGGGTGAGCCGGTGGTAGCTTCGTCTTGTTTCTGCGCTCGCATGTGCATACATATATTTATTTGCTGATTCTCATGGCTATTGTTTTGCATTTCTTGCCTGCACGCTGAGGGCTCCTGCTGAACTCCGCATGCGGGTTCAGTGGCTGGGCGTTGTCTGTCGCTGCCGGTGTAGCGCTCGTATGCCCTGCTGATTTTGCCTGTAAAAACAAAAAAAATAATAATCCCCCACCTCCTCCCGTCACTTCCTCCTCGTTCTCCGGAGGAACCCCTGGGAGGAGTGTGTGAGGAGATGGGGCTAAGTAACTCGGGAATTGGGGTGTCGTGTGTGACTCCGCTGCAGCGTTAGTGCTTACGCAACTTTGTGTCGTTCAGTGGTGCCGCGGTGGATGGAGGTGCGTGTAGTCTGTTTGTTTGGTTGTTTGTTTCTCCCCACTTGTTATCTCACCCACTAACCCCGGTGCCACTAAATTACCCTCCAGTCGGAAGTTCCCGCCGTTTGCAGGCCTCTAACGAATTGCCACTTTACGAACTCGCTACGAGGGCTCGGCTCCCAGAGAATTATGCATGACATAACTGATCGCTTTATTGCCGCGCGAGTGTGTTCCTCAGATCTTACCTGAAGCGGGGTGTCTGAGACACGGAGCCAAACGGTGATCCTCGTTTGTGGTGTCTTTTTACTTGATAGAAGAAGGCATACTGCATCATCCAGGCGCATTTTTTTTAATTTTTTTACTGTCTGCCATGTTTTACGTGCTGCCTTTTTTTTGTTTTTTCCCCCTTTCCCGTTCTTTGCCTGTCGTCGTGCTGCACTGCGGTGTGGCGAGTCCAGTGTGTGTGTGTGTGTGTGTGTGGCTGGCGGCCTGTGAGGAGTGTCGCTAGAGCGAATACGGAGGAAGGATTGTGGTGCGTGTGTGGGTGTGCGGAAATAACACTCACTCAGCGGGGTGAGCCGTCACCATCAGACGTCTTTTACATGTTCCCTCCTACCTATTAAAACATGTGTATACGTACATAATGGCCATTATGCGCTGCTTCTTTTTCGCCGCGGCGCTGTGAATGGGAAGGCGGCCTGTCTCTTTTCCATGCCGCATGTCGATTGCCAACTCTTACACGTACCTTTAACTGTGACTATCTTTCTTTCCCGTAGGCTGGACTCCTGTGTGGCACACATGCCGAATACATGCAGTAAGGAGGCGCAGGAACATGCTACTGTTGAGCCGACACCTCGGCGAGGGGACCGCCGACGCCGGCATGGAATGATGGAGAGAACGGCCGTGTACATGAGTGACTTCTTGCCGTCACAATCCTCGCCACTGGCGGGGCTGCAGCAGCCACACACGCATCTAGGGCAGAAGAGGGAAGAGAGGGCGTTGAATGTAGCGGGGTCGAGGCGGACCGAAGACCCGCATTGGGAAACGAAGAGGCGCGGAGTGTTGCTCTTTCCTCGTGCGGCGACGGCGGCTCCGTCAGGGGCACGCCCGAGGAAGCACATGGAGGTGTCCCAGGCATGGGCTTTGCGGCGGAAGGGAAAACGGCGTGACCCTGATACGCCGTTTAATCATCGTGCGCAGTTTTCGAAGTTGAGGCGGGCGATTAATGCAGAGAGGAAGGCGGTATTTGAATCCATGCTGTCCTGCAGCGACGGCGCCCAGCCTCTCGAGCCGTTGGTGAGCCTCAACAGCAAAAAGACGGAGCCTGAAGATTGTGGCGGAAATGTGCCTGAGGCGTCTGTTGAGACGCCGGCACATGCAAGTCCGCAGCAGACGCAGCTGCGGAGAATGCAGGGCCTTGTGGCGGACATGGGGGTGATCTACAGCCAACTCCATCGGGCCATGCGGGGGAGGAATTACACGGAGGCAGGGCGCCACATGCGCCACATCCGACAGCTCAAAAAACGCCTAAACACGGCAGCACTAAAGTGGCGTTTGAATGTGGTGGCGTTACCAGACGCTGAGACGGCCGCTTCAACCATTTGCCCGCCGCGCCACGAGGTGGAGTCGTCCGAGAGCGTTGCGGAATGCTGTGCAGCATCCAACGATTTGCAGCTTGCGGGTGACGCGGACGGCACGGCGGAGTTGATCGGCGAGCCGAATTACATGAACTTTTACCCTTCACTGGCGCAGGTGGGGGTGGGCTGCCACGCGCTTGCCACATGGATTGATCGGCGAAGCCACCGGTACCCGCGGCGTGTGGCGAAAGAGGAACTATCCCGCTTTGTAGATGCTGGGCCGGAGAATGAGCAGGAACAGGCCAGCTTGACGGGGCCAGCCGTACCCCCCACAGTGAAGTTTGTTGGGCTGTACTGTACGAACGTTATAACTGATGCTCTGGATGACCTTGTCTTTACAATTCTGCAGCAGCAGTATCATTTGCAGCGACGTATGAAGAAGGAAAAACCGCTGCAGTTTAAGGCGAGGCGCTTCTATACCATCGGGCTTCGGGAAACATTGAAGGGGCTACGGGCTGCTGCCACGCGCATTCCCGTTGTGTTCCTCGCCTCCGATATTGAGGTCAATGCAGCCTTGGAGATGAACGGACCTTGTGAGGCGGTGAGGGGCGCGGGGGCGGCCGCGCATCAGCTGCCTGGCGGGAAGAGAAGGACGGTGCAGGAGATGGGAGTAGGTGGAACGCTGGAGGAAATTCGGTCACACTGTGTGTCGCGCGATATTCCACTCATTACGTGCATGAATCGCCGTCGGCTAGCCTATGCGCTGTTCGCGAAGGGATGCACCATCTCCGCAGTGCTCCTGCACTCCGCGGAGGGCGTACACGAGGAGGTGCGAGCCCTGCGGCACTACGCGCAGCATCTCTTCACGGCGTTTGCCACCGTTGCCGCGGCACACGAGAACACCCCTGATGTGCTCTGAACCAGGAAAAAGTGCAGGTGAACAACACACGCAAACCAAAAGAAGTGTTCTATCTGTTTGCTGTTTGTGTTGTTATTTTTCTTTGCTCTTGTGAACCGCTTCTTCGTTGCCGCTTGCTTCTTTGCTTTAAAAAAAAAATGTAATTCCCTTTGGCTGCTTCTCCTTTGACACCTCCCCCGTTTTTTTTTAGTTGTATTTATTGGCGTTGTCTGGAAGCGGAACTTTGCGCTACGGCTCTACGCGTAGATGGAGGCGTCGTTGCGGCCCTGCATCCTGCGCCTGCGCCGGACCCTGACGAAGGCGCAGCGTTTGCTGCGTGCCACGGACCCCGAGGCAGACGCGCGTGGTCTGGACAAAAGGAACCGCGCTGAGTTTCTAAGATGCGTTCGCCGCCTGGGGGTTCTGCTCTTCTCCGCACAGCTGCAGTTACGCGCATTGGGGGAGGACGCCTGTCGTGACGAGGCAGTCTCCAGCCTTCTTTGTGCCGCCAGGTCATTTCTAGCGGACGCGGTGTCACTCGATGGAAGCCAGAGCGGTGTCCCTGTGCCGTGTGTTGGGCTGCTGTGCCGTGAGCACACCCCCAGACCCCCGTTTGCCGTTAGTGCGCCCTTTTTGGTGCAAGAGGACTCGTGCTGTATGTGTGAGCCGGCACGCATCCTCAGCTGTGTCTATCACCGTGACGAGGAACCCATTTCACACGCTGTGTCGCCGTGCGTGCAGCCTAATGAGGTGAGCGAACGCTCGCACGCGGTGCCGGCCGCAAGTGACGAGGAGGCGGCGCACGCGCAGGTGATGGAAGACATTCGTGAAGCCATTAAGGGCATGAAGGAGGGTGCCATTCGCATGAGCGACCTGATGCAGCAGGAACGCATGCGACTCGATGCGAATGCCGAGTTGCTGCAGCGCGGTATTGATGGAACATCGACTCAGTCCCGTCGCATGGATAAGCTAGGGCACGTATTTGGCGTGGGCCCGCCGCCGCCGTCTTGTCTCAGTAAAATTCCAGGTGCGAAGCTCTTTTGGCAGACCGTTGTGGCGCCCATGTGGGTAGTTATAAGGCAGGCTGTGTTTTTGTGCATTATTGTGGCAACTACCTGCAGTGTGCTGCTGTTGATGGTGGCGGCTCCAAAGACGTACGTGTATGCTCCCCAAACGTCTTTTTCTGGTCGGTGAGTGTTCGTACAACTGACTTTTGTTGTTATTTTTGTATATGTGGATAATTTATGCATGCGACGACGCATGGACGTGTCTCTGTGCTTCCTTCCGCCCTTTTTTTTTTTGGTGGTGGAGGGTGCGGTGCGTCCGTTTATGTTTTGTTCTGTTGCTTTGCGTGAGCTTCTTCTTCTGTCAGGGCGTTTCTTTTTCCCCCTCTTCTTCTCCTCCCTCACGCTTTCTCTTCTTTCGACGGTTTCCCACGCTTTTGCTTGGCACCCACCGCACTGCCGCACGGCAAGGGAATATTATTTGCGATTGCGTAACACTCATTTTCGCGGCGAACCGGGCATCGTTCCGCCTCCCTACCATCCGCAAGGAAGTCATTTGGAAGTGAAGGACACGGCGGGAGGCGCAAGATATCTTTTGAACGATGTCGTCTTTGGCGCTTGACCTGGCGTTCACGGGAGCTATCTACCTCGGTTTCTCCTTCTACGAGCGTATCTTGTATCCGCTGGTGGCGGCGGTGGTGAAGGCCCGCCTGCGGGACCGGCCGCAGTGTCTGCGGACGCTCGCGTTGAAGGACAAAATCTTTATTGTCTTTGCCAAACTTGTCACGGCCGTCTTTGTCTACCACACCTATCGGTTTGTCGTCAACACTGAAGTGAGCGGCATCTGTGTGGACTTCCTAAATGGGCCCGCGCTTCTTCGCTCGGTGGCGTGGATGCCGCTGCACCTTGTGACACTCTTTGTCATCTACGACTTCTTCTACACCCTCTTTCACTGGGGGCTGCACTGGCCGCCGATTTACCCCCTCATCCATAAGCACCACCACCGCCAAGTGACACCGTTTCGCGGCATTGACGACTCCATCAACGACCACCCCTTTGAGTATGTCACCGGGGAGTATCTGCACCTCTTCGTCCTGTACCTGCTCACACGCGTCACACCTGTGGGTCAGGTGCACGCCCTGACAGTTGTGGCCTTTATCTTTATTGGCGGCACACTGGCCGGCCTCAATCACACACGCATTGATGTGCGCATTCCGTACGTTTTCAACGTCTGCGCCCACGATCTGCACCACTCGCAGTTTCACTACAACTACGGCCAGTACATTATGCTTTGGGACTGGATGTTTGGGACCTTTAAGAGCTACCCGGAGGTGTCGAAGGCCGCAGCGGAGTAGCACACCTCCACCCACCAGCAGCGCTTTTAGATGTGCTGCGCTTCTCGCACAAGCGGGGAGTATAGGACGTGGAGGGAGAGAAACAAAAGAGAAATCATAAGGATAAACGGGCTCTCACTCTCTAGGCGGTGCCACACGCGTGGACGAGGGGCAATCCGTCCAAAATGGCGGCTTGTGGGCCCGATACAACAAAAGAATAGAAAAAAAAAGAAAACTACATGATAGGTCTGCTATAGGAGATGGAGGTCAAAGGAGAGGCGTCACCCACATGGTTTGCATATGCCCGTTGGCCTCAAGAAAACATGAGGTGTAATGTAACTTTCAACGCTGGCTGCGTATTTGTATTAAAGATGCGTGGTACACCTTTCACCGGTGTGTATGCGTGTGCGTGTGCTTTGGTCACGTGCAGCTTCACTGCAGAAGTGAGGTGTGAAGTGGAGGTTGCGAGAACAGTGGGAATTGAGCGCATCTGTGAGAGGGCCAATTTGGGTTTACGGCTCATTTGGTGCGGCTCAAACGCGCTTCTCAGACGTCTGATGCTGTGCAGGGTGAGAAGAGAAAAGACGTGGATGACCACCTCTTTCTGAATTATTTCATTGATTAAGTCATCAGGCGGAACATAACTCCTTGCAGAGTTTCCACGCCGAAAAATGCTCCCCCCACCACCACCTCCCCACCACCACCACCACCACCAACTCATCCCCGTCTCACTTTACTTTGGGAGTGCATACTTTTCATGCCTGTGTGCATGCGTGGTTTCCTCGCTGGGCCCATGAGTATCTGCCCCAATGGACTTCATAAGGGACCTTTTTGCACCGTCTATCTGTTGCTCTTTGCGCTGCGGTGAGTGCGCCGCCACCCACTGCTCAGTCAAGGCGTACCAGTTTCTCACGGCCATTTTCAACCCTCATTATTTCCGTCGTTTTTTGCCGTGTCGTCTGCGTCCACGTTGCACGGATTTACTTACCGCGGTGACGCTGATGCTGCCGAGGGACATGTTTATGCGAGCACACGCCTGCAATGTGTTTGGTGGGCTTTTGTTTTTCTTCTTGATTTTACGTTTATCTTCTTACGTGATGGGTGCCATCTCGTTCATCGGTTGTTCTCATGTGTTTGATGCACCACATGAGCTGTGCCGCCGGACCGCATTTCACTTTACCCTCCGCACACAGGCATCACTGGCAGGAGCGCGAAGCCGTGTGGCTTATGCATCAAATGCGTTTGTTTTACCTTTTTTGGGGGAGAGCGGGGAGGATGGCCTCAGTGACTTGGCATGCGGGGCATGCGAGACGTACTCTGGACGTCACCGCCCGTGTGACTGTCTGCGAGCTTCTTCAACGGTGCATGCATTTGTGGGTGCGATTTTATTTTGTATCGCCGTGTTGGTCCTCGCCCTGCACCTCACCGCTGTGCGTTTGCCCTCTGCTGCTGAATCACTTGCGGCACCTAAAAGCTGGGGGACCCTGGAGGAGCTGTGGCCTCACAAGCACCCATCCTCCTGCTTGGCGCTTTGCTTCGCCATCTCTTTATTTTCATGCCAAACTCTTCTTGTGTGAGCCATTACAACCACCACCGTACGTTACCCCAGCGACGCCGCAAATGTTTGCCGCGTCCACTTACAACGCACCCTGTGACGCTCTTCCTTGCCCATCTTTTGAAGTGTCTCTACGCCTGAGCGAAGAAGCTAAGACACCGTGCTGCGGTGCGGCCATATGGGGGAACCACGCTACCGCAGACACCAACCACACACCGTCACCACATGCAATCTTCTAAAACATAAGCAAACGAGGTGAATGTGACCATGCAGAGAAAAACAAAAAAAGCCAATGAAACTTATTGGACACAAAGACACACGTTGGTACACCTTTATCAGGGAGCAATGCACCACGACGTGCAACACGTACGACAACCCAACAGAAAAACTCTGTTGAGAAACACGATAAACGACGACTGAATTTTGTAACAAACACTTGGCATCATTTCCACCACTCCCGTTCGTCCTACCGCAACTCACAACAACGATTTTACAGAAACAACAACAACAAAAAAAACATCTCTGCTTTCTCCTTTCCACAAGAACGCAGTAAGGATGGCGCGGCTCGAAAAAAGGTTTGCCTCAGTCGTTGGCATCTGCTTCCTCATGCTTCTGTTTGCGCTGTTTGAAGTTCAACCCCTTG
This sequence comes from Trypanosoma rangeli, assembly GCF_003719475.1. NCBI lineage: Eukaryota > Euglenozoa > Kinetoplastea > Trypanosomatida > Trypanosomatidae > Trypanosoma > Trypanosoma rangeli. Next base: position 18,978 of record NW_021705767.1, read on the forward strand.
ACATCGGCCCTGGGTTGGATTCGAAGGGTGCCCCGCACATCAGCCCTAGCCAACCGTCTGGAGGCGTCTCCTGCACTTCGGATGACGAGGCGCTGCGACATGTTCCTCGCAGTGTTGTGGAGACGTGGAAGGAGCGGAAGTTTCTCATTGTTCTTGGCATTCCATCAGTGGATATCGAGGCGAGGCGGAGGCGGCGCAACCTGCAGCGGTCGACGTGCTGGCGATTCCCCGATGTGGCGACGCGGGCGAACGAGTTCCGCGGTGCGATGCTTGTGCTCTACTTGCTCGCGCGGCACTCGTCAAACGGCTACAACTACTCTGCCGCGCTGCAGGCGGAGGCGGAGTGGTGGAACGACG
>NW_021705767.1:19525-33089 GCF_003719475.1 Trypanosoma rangeli
AGTTCCTTGTCGATCTGCGCACGCTGCCGCGCTGTGGCATTTACTGGGGTCTCCTCGAAAAATATTCCCCTGGTGAGCCTGTGAATTATGTGAATGGAAGATGCATGACGCTGGCGAGGGACGTTGCACAGCAGTTTGTCTCCTATGAGCCGCTGCGGCGACTGGTTTGTCTGCCGTACAGCGTGGAGAGGGAGCCGGAGTTTCTCAGCTTGAACATGAACCACGAGGATGCGATGGTGGGTCGCGTGCTGCGCGAGATCCGCTACAAGGAGTTGGTGTACGTTAAGGAGGGTCCGTGCCGCTTTCATGACGTTCACGTCGGTAGCCATCTTGGACCTGTATCCCAAGGCTCCGTTGTTGTGCACCACCTTTGGGAGAGCGAGTACGAACTGTTGATGCGCCGCTTTGGGAATGATACTTTTCCTTTGCCCCAAAGGTACAGGCGAATGAGGGGAGGATTTGTTTTTGATTGCTTTTGGTAGTGGTGAATAATGTTTTATTTTTGCTGTGATCATGCATTATATGACCTCCGTTAAAGAACTTCTTTAGGTATCATTCTAGTGAGGAGGGATAGGGGGAGGAAAGTAAAAGAGGATAAGTCATTTCAGGGCGGTGGATGGAAAAGCTGGAGCACGTCGCATCGTGACGGCGTCATCTTGGACTGTGCCTGAAGACGATGTTGTTTTACAAGTGCGTGACATGGCCACTCGCCCACGGGGAGTGGGGCAATTTCTTTGAATGTTCAATTTATTTCATTACTTAAAAATGCACGTGTTTTCCCACTACTTTGCTTTGTTTTGTTTTCCGGTTTTGGGGATAACAACAGCTGGGTTGAGCAGCATTGCCTGGACAGCAAGGAGGGAGACCCAGGGTGTTTTACGAAGGGGCTGTGGAGGGCGTGCCAATGAAAAGGTGGGGAGCCGAGATTACTTGTGCGCCGTTGCGGCGGTGAAAAGATGGCAAAAGAGCAGATGATGAAGCATTGCGTTCAGTTACACCACGCAGATTTCCACGCAATGCACGCCGAGCCATTAGTCGTTATTTGCGCTCAACGCCTCACAGCCACGCACACCTCGGCCCAGGGAAAGTAACACTACTGTAGATTTCGCACTCGGCCGCGGCCAAGGACTCAGCAGACCCCCGTGTGCATCGTGAACGACGTCAGCCTCTGTTGCATTTTACTCCCTCTAGTGGGGTGCTTTTTTTTTCGTGTGAAGGCGGCGCTGGCCCAACTGGCACTGCATATAAGTTCTACGTTGTTTGTGTGCTTTTTTTTTCATTATGCGCTTGTGTCGACTGTAATTTGCTTGGCTGGTCCCGTGGCGTGCACACAGATTTTTGGGTACCTGCCTGTGTCCTTTGTGGCGCCTCAGCGGCGTTGCCGGCAGTGCGTTGTATAGGGTGCGTGCGGTTTGGCATGGTGCCGCGGTGGGATGGGCCGTCGGACGCTGCAATATTCCCGAGGCTGCGAAGTGTGAGTTACGTTTTGCGGAATCACCACGTTGTTGTTTGTGAATGATGTTCCCTTTGCTTTTTTTTTGTTATGGCGTTGTTACCGTAATTATAGTGTCATTGTTGGGGGCATTACGAATGCCCCGTCGTGGGGATGATGGTGAAGGATTATGGTAACTCGAGGGAGGCCTTTGGCGGAGGTACACATTCTAGCGCACGGACGGTTGGATGCGGTGTTGGGTGCTTTATTGGGTTTCACTGGAAATATTGGGGCAAGCGGAGTCTTTTTTTTTTGGGGGGGGGGGGTGCCTGTCCCACGGGTACCGCGGTGTATTGTGGCGCTTTTTTTAAAGCTTTTAGTTGGTTTCTTTTGTATGCTGCACACACTTTTGTAGGTTGCGATAAGAAGACATTCATCACGTCCAGCGTTGCAGAGTGTCAGTTCCCGTGGCGGGCGGGCATTGCAGTGTATGTTTCGGTTCAGCTGTGTGGTCCAGGCGACATGAGCGGTGCGATCCTGCGGGAGAAGATCCGGACCTCTAAATGTCTCATTTCTCTAAATCGATGCTTTGTATCTTCTTATGCTCCCATGCTGCGAGTGCTATTTCAGAGGAAGCCTCGTGTATGTTTGTGTGTTGACGTTGCGTGGAAACGTTGCTCCATGAATGTGTCATCCTTCTGGTTGTCTTTGGAGTGGTGCAAGGTGGTGGCGATGTTGCCATCGCTGCAACGACGGCGTTGTTGTCTCTCTTGGGGCTCTGCAGATGTGCTGAGCCGCGTCTCTGCATTTTTTTTTTCTCTCTCTTTCTGTGCGTTTTTTTTTCTTTGCGGCCGGCCGTAGAACACATTCGATTTTTTTTTTGCATATCTGTCACCTTCACAGGACTGCCACTTCATCACTGACATGCGTCGGGCGGTTGTTGAACGCACCGAGCAGGAGCACATTGGCTTCGGCAAAGTCATCCTCTTCGGCGAGCACTTCGTCGTGTACGGCGCGGAGGCGCTTGTGGCGGGCATCCAGGAGTACACCTCGTGCCGGCTGGAGCTCACGAGGGGGAGGCCGGGGGTTTCGGTTGTGGACAAGCGGCCCGCCGTGCCAGGCTACATCGTGGAGAAGGCCGAAGAGCAGCGCTTGGCCCACGGTCTGGTCTTCCGCCACTTAAACATTGACACCACCGTGGATGGCGTCCGCATTCATTTGGGCGGCTCGCTCGTGCCCAGTAGCGGCATTGGCGCGTCTGCCAGCGACGTTGTGTCCCTCTCGCGTGCGTTAAGTGAGATGTACGGGCTGGGTCTGAGTGAGCAGGAGGTGAACCACAGCGCCTTCGTTGGCGAGGGCGGCTACCACGGCACACCAAGCGGGGTGGATAATACGGCCGCGACGTTCGGGGGGCTCATTTCCTACCGCCGCGACCACGGGAAGGCCGCCTTCAGTCGTGTGTCGTTTTTGAAGCCGCTGTTTCTGGTGGTGTGCAGCACCGGCATTACGGCGAGCACCACGAAGGTGGTCGGGGGGGTGCGGAAGCTGAAGGAGGAGAAACCCGCGTGGTTCACCGCACTTCTGGAGCACTACAACGCGTGCGTGGGGGAGGCCAAGGCGGCCATTGAAACCGGAAATTTGGTTCGCCTGGGGGAGCTGATGAACAGGAACCACGCGCTCTGTCAGGAGCTCACAGTGTCCTGCGATGAGCTTGACGCCATTGTGAACTTCTGCCGCGAAAACGGCGCACTCGGCGCGAAGATGTCCGGAACAGGCCGTGGTGGGCTTGCTGTGGCGTTGGCGGCGGACGCGGCGCAAAGCGACAGCATTGCCGACGCCGTGAGGCAGCGCTGCCCTGCCGCAAAGTTTGTCTGGAAGTACAGCGTATTTCCAAAAGAATCTTCTCTGTAGCACCTTTTTTTTCCTTTTTTCCTTTTTTTTTATTTTGCTTGGGAGAAGTGTGTTGTGGATGGGAACAAATACGGCGCAATTTCTCTTGAGAGCACTTGGGGAAAGATAAGAAGTACAAGGGGAGGCTGAGCAAAGTTTTAGCAGAAACACTAGCAGTTCTCGTTTTGTTTTCTGTTCAGAGGGGGGAGGCGGTGGATCTGCTTGTGTGCATTGGGACTTTTTAAGCAGACCGTTCGCTCCACCGCATTAATAATGTGTTGCTGCGTCCTTTCGCTTGAATGCGTTGGTTGCCGCTGCGAGTGTGTCCTGCAGTTTGCAGCTTTATTTTATGCCCACCACTCCATCCCTTTGTGCATGCTCGTTTTTGTTTTGGTTATCGCACCACACCGCAAATACACACACGCAAACACGCCGTGCGTTTGTGTTTGCGTCCTTCATCAGCCATACGGATAGATAGGAATGCAACCCCGGCCACGCAAGCGCACTTTTGCGCGCCCGCCTGTGTTGGGCGGGGCGTTTGCCCCCGCGAAGGAGTTTAACGCCATTTTCCGCATTCAGAAAATACGTCAAACACTCTGTGGCGTTGTCGCTTCACGGAATGCCTCGTCTCAGCGGGCCTCGTCTGAGCAGGCCTCAACACCACGGGAGGAGATGCCGTACGACGTGTGGGGGCCGGGTCTGGAAGGGGCGGTGGCGCCGCCGCCCAGGCCTCAAGGCTCCGCCGCTGGCCGGTTTTTGCTTTCGTCGCAGCGCCGTGTGGAGGAGCTCACGCAGGAGAACCACCGACTGGAGCTGCTCTGCATTACGCAGGAGGAAACCATGAAGCAACTTCGCGAGGCACTTGCGCCTGGCGAAGGCAGCAGGCGGAGGGTGTCGCAGACACATCGGTGAGGCGGGAGCGATCGGAACGTCGCAACACGCCATCGCTGAGCTGCAGGAGCCAAGCAACGCGTCCTGTGATGGAGTGCGGCGGCACGGCAGACGTCGCCGGTGCCTCGCAGTTGTCGCCGGTGCCTAGTAAGCTTATGGAGGCCGTAAAAAACGTGGTCGGTGCCGCGACTTGGGTGTTTCCACAGCGTTTCTCCGACGCCTGTGCCTCTGGAAACGACACCGGGAACGGGCTGGAGACGGCATGCGCTGTTCTTGACTTTGTGGCGGGCCACCTTGCCGAGTGGGACCGTCTTGCCAGCGAGTCTGCGCAGACGCAAGCGGCGAATGCACTTTTTTCACAAACGCTCGTCGACCTGGAGGGGAAGTCTGAGACTTGGCGCGCCACAATTCTTGCGTTGGTGAAGAAATTGCAGGCGGCGCAGGCAGAGCAGCGGCGCAGCCTGCAGGAGAAGGATTCTCGCATAGCTGCATTGGCTGCGTCGCTGGACGTCCTCGCCACCGATGCCGCAAGTGCCGTAGAAGAGCGGGACCGTTTCATGCACCGCTGTGAGGATCTCGAGCGTTCCCTCTGCCTCCATGCTGAGGAGCAGCTGGCCGAATCTCGGGAGGCGGAGCGACTGCGGCGCGATTTCGAACTACTGCGTGGCGAGCTGGACTCCGTTCGCACGCCCTCGTCAAATGACGTCGTTGCCGCTTCCGGGGACGGGGCAGTCGATGCAGGCGAGCAGCACATGTGCCCGCAGAGGGACGTTGCAAACTTCCATGCGACTATTGCGTGTCTCACAAGTGAGCGAGATGCACTGCAGAACGGGCTCGACGCCCTTACACACACGCTTGCCGCGGCGAATGAACGCGTGGTGTCGTTAGAGGAGGAGAAGAGGGCGGCAGCAGAGCGGCTGAGGGCACTGCAGGATGACGCCGAGAGGTTGTTGCAAGAAATTGCACATTTGAAACGTTCAGCGGCAGCTTCTGCGTCGCATCCGGAAACTTCAGGAACCACCGCAGAAAACTCGGCAGGAGCTACGCGCGATCACCAGCCTCCGGAGTCACACCGGCGTTGGTTTCTGCAGCCAGTTGAGTACTGTCGGTTTGACGGAACGGGGTTGCCAGCCCCTGTCGTGGATTTTACCTCCATTCTCGGCGCCCTGGATGCCGACCATCCTGCTTTCGCCGACGGCAGCGAGTGCGCACGCTCTCCAGGGCTATTTTTTCACATTGGGTGCGCCATTGCCGAGAAGCTCGAGTTTTTTGGAGATTCTCCCCCGATTGCTCTGGGCGCGTGGAAGCGGTTTCTGCTGCAGCTACAAAGCGGCTTCAGAGACACCCTCTTCTACACAGCCGACCACGCCGCTGCATGCGCCCAATTTTTTTATGCACTTTTGGTTCACTCCGGGATGGTGCCTCACATGAGCCGCGCAGAGTTGCTGGCAGCCGTCACCGCCGCACTCTGCATGGACTACGGCCATCCAGGCGTCTCAGGCTGCCTTCTCGCCGCGGCGCAGGACCCTGCCGCCGCTGGCATTCACGGCTGCATCCTACTGGAGCGCCGACGCCTACAGGACCTTGGCGACATCCTTGCACACAAACCGTTTAACTTTCTTGACGACAGTGCAGCGACGCACTCGCTGCTGGATGACGTGAGAGCCTTACTTATTCCAGATGAGCTCCATGGGCACTGCAGCGGTCTGATGCGTGCGTGCCTCGGGCCTATGTTGGACGGTCCCTTGCAGATAGAGAGCAGGCTTGTGCGCTGTCGCCTTGTTCAACTACTGCTGAGGTTGTCACAGTATGCATTCTGCATGCGGGCATTTGATGTGAACGAGCGATACGCCGAGAGGTGGTTTGGCATGATGCAGAGGCAGGCGAAGGTTGCCACCGATCTTGGCATTTACGGCTTTGACGTGCCTCACAGCACACCCACCGCCGCCGAGACGCAGCTGCAGCTGATTGAGCTCACGGTCCTACCGCTGTGTCGCATCGCGGCTGAGGTCTTCCCGCCTCTGCATGCGTGCGAGAAGGCACTGCGGGCAAACCATGCTGCATGGACCTCTCGCGCTGCGCAGCTTCCCACCGGTATTGTTGCTGATGAGGCGTTTAAACCATTGTTGCACCCCGGCATCATTCCCTCCCACGTTGACGGTGTTGCAGGCGAGAATGCGGCTGCTTCCGTCACCGGTACACGCGCTTTAGATGAGGTTCACGTAAGCGCCTCGCGACATGTAGACAGTGGCTCCCTTCTCGTCAACACCGCCTGCTTCCTCGCCTTTCAGAAGGAGATGCTCGCTGCATACGAGGAAAGCATGACTCTGCGTCACCTGCTGGAAGCACTTCTCGCCCCCATTGAGGCTCTCCCTGCTCCCCAAGATGTTGCCACCTGAGCAACTCTCTTTCTTGGCTCATGCGTATGAAGCCGCATGTCCTGCGCGACATACCGATATGCACATGCTCCGTTATCATGGGGCTCAGCCGTTTGCGTGTCTCGGCTGCGACATTTTGCCGTTAGATTTACCGGGAAGGAGGAGTAGACGTGGGCTTCGGTTTCTGTCGTTGTCGTTTTTTGCTTCTGCGTGCGTGCATGTTTATTTGATAGAACTGCTCATGTGTGAGACATATTTCTTTTTTGTGTTTGCTTGCAATGGCATGTGATGCGTCCTTGCGGGGGCGAGCACACAACAGAGGCAAAAACAAAACAAAAAAAGAAGAAGAAAAAAAAATCAGGAGAAGTTCTTCTGCAGCCCTCTCTTCTGCTCTGGGAAGTGGGGAAAATGGTGGTGGTGGTGCGTAGACGTTTCATTTTACATTTCCCCTTCCGTGTGCTCTCCTCTGTGCAGCCGTAAGGAAGCTTCTGCGGAAACACACCAAGCAAAAGTAATCGGGGCGTCCTTGCCGTCTTTCACGCCCTGCCAGGAACACTGAGACGGACGAGGAAGATGTCACTTCTTGAGTTGTGCAGGGAGTACGTGGCGGCACGGAGCAACGATCGGATGCTCGCACGAATGCTTGCCTTGAGCCTCGCGGCTTTACTGCTGGTGCTGGCGGTGACACCGGGCCGCCAAGTAGCCAAGCTGTTTCACGCACGCAAGACGCGAGAAGTGTCGGAGATGAAGCGGAGGCGGCGTTGTAGTTTTGGCGTGAATTTGGCTGACCGACCGCGCGTGTCCAGCTACGAACGATTTTTCTTCCTGCTGCGAATAGCCGTGCCTTCCCTGCGCTCCCGGGAAAGCGGGACGCTGATGATTATATCGTCGCTGCTGCTGTTGCACACGTACCTTACTTTGCGCCTTGTGAAGATGAGTACGCACCTCAGTAGGACTGTGATTGAGTGCGACCTCGCAGCAATGGCGAGTACCCTCCTGGCGTTCTTGGCGTGGTGCCTACCTACCGCTCTCACAAACAGTTCTCTGCAGTACTCTGTGGGGGTTCTGACACTGCAGCTTCAGTCAAACCTGAGCCGCTACTTTTATCGCGAGTACCTGAACCAGCAGGTGTTCTTTTCCCTGGCAAGCTCGCACCGTGGCAAGGAGCTGGATCAACGCTTGACGAAGGACATTGAAAGCTGGTCCTTGGCGGTGACAATGTTGTACACACGGCTGCTCAAGCCCATGATTGATGTCGCGCTCTTTTCTTGCAGGTTAACGTCACTCAGCGGGGCTCGCAGCCCGTTGGTTATCGCTGGCTACTACACCGGCTTCGCAGCCTTTACCTACGCCTGTGCCCCGGATTTTGAGGGTATCGTAAGTGAACAATTTGCACGGAATGGTGCCCTTGTCACCGCCCACCAGCGGCTTGTTCCATACGCAGAGGAATACGCCATGACGCAGGGACAAAACTTTCATCTGTCGCTGATGGGCAGATACCTTGCCTCTATTGTAGAGCACGATCAGTGGGCCTCCTACGTGCGTGGCGGGTACGAGCTTATAGAGAGACTTGTCCTAAGGCATGGGTCTGTGCTACTTGGCGCCGCCGTCTGCGGGGCGGCGGTGTTCAATAAGCATACGGAGGGAAATTCTGCTGCAGAACTCATGGCGGTCTTCACGGAGACGTCGTACCTCGTCAGGAAGCTGGCGGTGTCGATTGGGAGCATTGTTGAGAATTTTAAGAGGTGCTTTGTTTTACAGGCGCTAACGAACCGTGTGTACGAGCTGCAGGAGGGGATAGAACAGGTGATAGAGGATGGGGCGGGGAGTGGGGCGGGGGAGGTGGTGCGAGGGAATTATATAGAGTTTGACCGCGTCCCGATTGTGTTGCCGACGAATGAGGTGCTTTGCAAGGGGCTGTCGTTTTACGTGAAACGGGGCATGAATCTCCTGGTCGTTGGCCCCAATGGCTGCGGTAAGTCCTCCATGGTCCGACTTTTGGGCGAGCTGTGGCCGCTTCAAGGAGGCCGTATCATGAAACCGCGAAGTGATCAGATTTACTACGTGCCGCAGCGACCCTACATGTCAAATGGGACACTGCGGGATCAAATTACGTACCCGCTGAAAGCCAGCGAGGTCCTCGTCGGCGAATCCACGCTGCTGCACTGCCTGGAGCAGGCCATGCTGGACGACATTTTTTTAAAGCCCGACATCACGTGGGACTCCACTATCTCGTGGGCAGACGACGTGCTGTCGATGGGTGAAAAGCAGAAACTTGCCATGGCGCGGCTGTTTTTCCATCGACCGAGCTTTGCCATTCTTGACGAGTGCAGCAGCATGATGGACGTGGAGGTGGAGGAGCGGCTGTACAACGTGTGCCACGAACTTGGCATCTCCCTCATCACCATTGCCCATCGCCGATCAGCCTGGGGTCATCACAACTGGATCCTCCGCTTTGACGGTTGCGGCGGATTTATGTTTTCCCCGGTCAGGTTTGAGTCAGAGGGGGTTGTGGTTCTCACGAAGATCGTCACCGCGTCTGACCCAACCATGGTGGGGCGGGAGGCTCGGCTTGACTTATCCCAGTACGGTGGGTAGGCGGCCGCTATCGGTATTGTGTTGCTCACTGGCGTTGCTGGCGCCATGTCTTGGGTTGGAGTGTCACTGTGGGTTTGCTTTCGTTTGCCTGCCACCGCGGCGCAAGGCGAATCCCTCGCTGACTCTCTACGGCGGAAAGGAAGCGGCGACAGTTACACCCGCTCATCTCCTGGCGCCAGGCGGTGTGACCTTCGCTCTCTCTCTATCTCTCTCTCTTCCCCCCCCCTTCTTCTGCGTGCGTGGCTGCTGCGAGAAGCCACGATGGAACGTGCACGTTTCGTGTATTACACCCCGTCGCATTCCAGTCGTGTTTACTCACACGTGATGTCGGAGGTGAAAGCTGTTTTCTTCGGGAAATTCTGCAGTCCAGGCTGACGCCGGGCGCCTTCTGCTCGCACCAATCATTTCTGCGGCTGTGGGAGCCTAACGCGAGGCCACCGAAACGAAGGCACGAAGATTAGCCTACTCTTCTCAGGCGGGTTTATTACCAGCAGAACACAAATATATTCCCGTGTTGTGTGTGTGTGGAGGGGGGGGGGATACGTGACAGACGAAGTCGGTAATATTAAATTTTTTTTTCTTTTTGAAATGCCGCTGCAATCGCCTTTTTTTTTTCTCGTGTTTGCTTTTGTGTCTTTTTTCCCATAGGCGGCTGTGCCGTCCGCTTTTCGCACCGCGCCCTATTTTATTTTGTTTTCTTTTTTTGTTTCGCCTCCCCTCCTGCAGCAGATACTTCACGCAAGCATTGTCGCTCAACGACTGTAATATGGCGTCGGAGAGCGTAGAGCCCTCACAAGTGAGGGCGGTGGTGCCGAGTGCTGAGTATTGCCTCTCTGCCGAGAGTGTTTCCACGCTTTTCATGCCGTTGGAAGAAGGAGAGGCATACGCACGCCAAATCCTGCAGAGACAATGGTTCCGTGGCTTCTCCGAGCTCAAATCCAAGGCGAATTTGAACGCGACCACGTTGTTGATGCTGCAGAAGCACACAACAGGCGCGGAGGGACCGAAGGAAAACGACGGAGAGAAGCAGCGTGAAGAGTGGGATGAGTGGCAGCAGCAAGGATCCGTTGTAGGGGCGGATAAATTTGCACAGGATCGAGCGCGAGGGGAGTTTCTCTACGAGGAGTCCAAGCAGCGAGGGGAGCTGGAATGGGAGGAGTTGGCTGATATCTTTTGCCTGCAGCTGTTCATGGAGGAGAACCTGCGGCGCGTGGAACAAGTAGAGGAGTCGATGGCAATGCTGCAACTTATCCACGACGTGATGAAGCCAAAGACTCGCCAGCGGTACATCTACGCATGGGGGGTTGTCACAACTGTGGCGTTTCCACCCCTGTGGAGTGAGACGGAGCGCATCCGCAGCAGCCAACGCCACAAACCAGCCCACATGCGTCTCCCACCGACGACGTGCCGGATCCCCATTGAACCAGACCCCTACTGGAAATCCTGGGAGCTCCCTGCACCGCCAGTCGCCTTGATTCAGGCGCAATCGGAGTTGTAAGAGACCTGCACCGTCGCCTCCCCTCCAGTCATACAATGGCACGGCTTCCTCTCATACCTCCTCTTTTTCACCCTGCAACAGACACGAGGAAAGAGAAAAACAAGACTAACAACCGCAACAAAAAAGACCTTTTACTCTCTTAGTGTGTCCCCAGCGGCTTCCACGCCCCCCTCCGCCTTCTACAAGGGGGTGTTTTATCTCCGATTCCGTTTTTTTTGTTTTTCTGCCGTAATGCCGTGACTAATGTTTTGTTTTTGTTTTTGTTTTGTTTTTGCTGCGTGTTTTTTTTTTTTTTGGCCTGCGCGGCTTTCTGCTGCCATTGTTTTGTTGTGGCATTTTTGACCCGTTGATGTTGATGGTGGGGGGGGGGGGGGGGAGGGGGCACATTTGCTGCAGCGCCACACACTCACACACCCCACCCACCCACTTGTTACACCATCCCTGAGTGACGGCGTATGTACATGAATGAAATGTTTTGTGGTGATTTTTATATCCCTCTCCCGTGCCTGTATATATATATATTTTTTTTTTGATCTTTTTTTTTCTCTCTCTTTCGGTTTGTATGGATTGCGGCTCTGCGCAGAAGTTGTTGGGATGTCGCTTTTTTAAATCCTTCTTGTTGTTGCTGGATGCGATGTCGCTTTTCTCCTCCTCTTGTTTTTCATTTAATCCCGCCCTGCACTCACGTAGGCGCGTGGCTGTGCATTCGGTCAGGAAGGTAGGGGGACTCCATTTTTTTTTCTTCGCTTTCTTTGACGCATGCCGCCGGAGGGGGTTGCATCGACGCCGCAGTCAAACACTGACAACAGCCTTTGCGACCACTACCTCCCGTTGAAGAAGCGGTTCTGTCGTGCGGAGAAGCGCGGGGGTAGCCGCTTTTGCCACACACATGATACACCCACGCTGTTCGCAGCCCAGCAGGTCAGTGACGGCATCAGGGTGGCGGATGACACCGAACGTCCACGGCGGGTGCCATGCCCCATCAATCCCAATCACACTGTTTACGAATCACGGTTGCAGTACCACACGAAGGTGTGCCCGGATTTGCGCTTTGTTGCCACGCGGCTGCCTTATTACCGAGCGAATCTCCACGCCTTTCGCGGAAATGTGTATTGTGCAGGGTCCGACACGCAACACGAGCGACGGACACACCATCACTTAGATGCCGACACCCTTCGCCAGCTTATCGCGCGCGTGCGTCAGTGTTACTTCACCGTAGTACAGCCACAGATGGTATTGATGGCAGAGGAGATATCCAACAAGGGTGAAGAAGCATCCACGTCGACGCGAAAACTGTCGGCCAAGCATGGTCCACAGCACCGTGCCTTGCTCCACTGCCTGCAGAAAGCAATTGCAGGGTTTTCAAGACGCCAGGTGCAAACGGATGGCGCCGGAGCGGCGGTGGCTGGCTTTCTAGAATTGGGGGCGGGAAAGGGCGGACTCTCAGTGGCGTTGCAGGATGCCGTACTGTCCCACGCCTTTGATCTTCCAGGGAATACGCCCACGAAACAAAGTTCCATGGCAGCAGTTGGGTGCCGTGAGCCACTCCTTGTTGTGGTCGATGTAGACAACTTTCGCCGCAAAGCCGACGCACGTGTTTGCCGCACACGTCTTCCTCTCATTCGGCTGCGTCTTGACATTAAAGACCTCGACTTGGCTGCTGCGCTGCGGGACCCTTCCGTTCGCAAACGGGACCGAAGCAGCGAACACGCTGATAAGAGCATTTCTTTGGATCCCCGCCCTGCTGCGCTAAACGCAGAAGAGCACTGGGTGGCGATGGGCAAGCACCTTTGCGGCGCCTGCACGGACTTTGCCCTCGCATGCATCACGGCACCCAACCTTCGGACGGAAGGACGCCTATCCGTGAGTGCCGTCGTCCTTGCCACATGCTGCCACCATCGCTGTGAGCTGCGGCACATCAACTCGCTGGAATCCACAGGCAGAAACGGTGATACCGTTTTGCGTCTGCCGGGAACGACATACACCCTTTCTCCCGCGGAGTTTGCAGCAATTGCTTCCATGTCTTCCTGGGCTGTCAGTGGGGCTTGTGTTGATCACGAAAGCCGCATCACAGGTGTATGCTGCAAGCGCGTCATCGATGCCCTACGGATACAGTACTTGAAACAAAGTGGATACCGAGCTGCCTACCTATGCCAGTACACTCAAAGGGAGATCACGGAAGAAAATGTTTGCATTGTTGCGTTTGCGTAGGCCGTAACTCTTAACTAAGGTGTTTCAAGAAATTATCATGTGCTACTAAAATAAAAACCGTCCCACAACCAAACAACACACATGGCACACTCCTCGCCATCTTAACAACACGACAACAACGCACGTATATTTTTTTTAAAAAAAAATAGCAACACGACAAACCGACAGGCACGCACCACAGTTTTATTATAACACTCTTTGCGACTCTGTTCACATCTCTGCTTTCTCCTTTCCACAAGAACGCAGTAAGGATGGCGCGGCTCGAAAAAAGGTTTGCCTCAGTCGTTGGCATCTGCTTCCTCATGCTTCTGTTTGCGCTGTTTGAAGTTCAACCCCTTGACATCGGCCCTGGGTTGGATTCGAAGGGTGCCCCGCACATCAGCCCTCGCCAACCGTCTGGAGGCGTCTCCTGCACTTCGGATGACGAGGCGCTGCGACATGTTCCTCGCAGTGTTGTGGAGACGTGGAAGGAGCGGAAGTTTCTCATTGTTCTTGGCATTCCATCAGTGGATATCGAGGCGAGGCGGAGGCGGCGCAACCTGCAGCGGTCGACGTGCTGGCGATTCCCCGATGTGGCGACGCGGGCGAACGAGTTCCGCGGTGCGATGCTTGTGCTCTACTTGCTCGCGCGGCACTCGTCAAACGGCTACAACTACTCTGCCGCGC
>NW_021705767.1:33114-42881 GCF_003719475.1 Trypanosoma rangeli
CCGCAGTTCCTTGCCGATCTGCGCACGCTGCCGCGCCGTGGCATTTACTGGGGTCTCCTCGAAAAATATTCCCCTGGTGAGCCTCTGAATTATGTGAATGGAAGATGCATGACGCTGGCGAGGGACGTTGCACAGCAGTTTGTCTCCTATGAGCCGCTGCGGCGACTGGTTTGTCTGCCGTACAGCGTGGAGAGGGAGCCGGAGTTTCTCAGCTTGAACATGAACCACGAGGATGCGATGGTGGGTCGCGTGCTGCGCGAGATCCGCTACAAGGAGTTGGTGTACGTTAAGGAGGGTCCGTGCCGCTTTCATGACGTTCACGTCGGTAGCCATCTTGGACCTGTATCCCAAGGCTCCGTTGTTGTGCACCACCTTTGGGAGAGCGAGTACGAACTGTTGATGCGCCGCTTTGGGAATGATACTTTTCCTTTGCCCCAAAGGTACAGGCGAATGAGGGGAGGATTTGTTTTTGATTGCTTTTGGTAGTGGTGAATATATATTTTTTTCTACTTGAAGGTGCCAGGTGAATTGTGAGGTTCACTTTCTGTTTTTTTTTCCATTTGTGTGTCGAACTTATGTTATTTGTTTTTTTTTAAACATTTTTTTGTTTGTTTGCTGCTTTAGTTGTTGCTGCGGAGATTATGTTATTTTTTTGTTAGATTTTGTGTGTGTTTTTTTTTTCATTTTTGATGGTTAAAAATTGTTTGCGTCGGCTTTGATGTTGCGTTTTATTGCTGGATGGACTCGTTGAGGTCATGACTTTTAGTTGTGGAAGGTAATATACCTCTACAGACAGATACGTGTGCACATATATATATCTGAATTGATGTGTGTTGGCGTAGATGGCGGGGTGTGTGCACTGCGCAGACTTGTTTTTCTTTTGCTTGTATGAAACGTGTTGACATGTATATATTTTTCTTTCTTTTTCTTCACATCTGGTTGGTGGAAAGTACGTTTTAGAGTATTCTGTTTTTTTTTGCCGCGTGTTTGTGCCTGTTCCCTGAGGGTGCGGTGGCACGGCGCGGGAAAAGTATGACGTCGCATCGGACAGGGACAAACCCTGAGCGCGAAACGCGGGGGATTACGAGTGCTGAAGGCGGTGAGTTGAATGCGGGGGCATTGCTTGGGGGCGTGTTTGCGTCGGGGGAACCGAAGCACGCGCTAGACGGGTTATCCGATGCCGCGCAAAACATTGCAGTCGGTGTGGGCGTCGGTCTTGGGGGCCTCGTGGGGATTCCTGTTGCGAAGTGGCGTACAGACGGAGCGGTGGGAGCTGCCAAAGGGGCCGCCATGGGGGTTGCCGCCCTTCTTGGCATGACAACGTACGGCGTGGTGCAGGGGGCGGTGCAGGTTGCGAAAGGCGTGTGCCACACGAAGGAGGCGGTGGTGGAGGCGGCGAAGGGCGAGCGGTACTGGGACAGTCAGGAGGGGCGCTGGGTGGAGGTGCACCTCGACTCCGCCTTTGCAGAGCTGCCGGCGGGCGATGACGATCTCTTTGCTCGGGCGCATGAAGCGTTTAGGCAGACGCCTAAGACAACATCCTCCGCGGGGGACGACGCCACCGCTGGGGCAGCCCCTCCGTCCTCGCAAGACTACTACGTCATCCTCGGCGTCCCACGGACGGCGACGGCGGCGGAGATTCGCAGGGCGTTTCACCGTATGGCCCTCGCGATGCATCCGGATAAAAACCCGAACAACGCGGAGGCGACCCTGCGCTTTCAGGAGCTTTTGGAGGCGAACGCCGTCCTCTCCGATGAGGGGCGCCGGGCACACTACGACAAATACGGTGCCGTCGATGATATCCCCAACAATGCGTCCTCGTTCACGCAGCTGGAGGAGGCGCTTGGGGCAACCTTTATGGAGGTCTTTGTCGGACGGCTGTCGTATGCGCTGTACTTTATGCCCAACATGTTTATCACGGAGCCGCTAAAGAAGGAGTTTCAGCGGCGGCGGACGCTGCGCCTGGCGCAGCGCCTCATCTGTTTTGTCGACGAGGAGGTTGGATTAGATGCGGCGTTGCCTGCAATACGCGATGCCGTCTCCACACGAATGGGTCCGAAGTTGATGTCTATTGTGGGTCAGCAGTACATCGCTGCCGCTCGTCAGCATCTGAATGAGAGTTCTTTCCAGCGGCAATTGGATATTTTTGTCACCTCTAAGTGGTCCGCTCTTGTACAGATGGCGGATGTGGCGAAATCGGCGCTCAGCGCGGTACGGCACACACGGGACGAGGAGGGTTGGATGGGCGTGTTACTCGCTCTTTGTGGGGGAGACGTGCGGCGAACTGTTCTGCGTGCAGCTCGCCTCATTTTGTATGACAACTCTGTGCCCCCGGAGAAGAGGGAGCGGCGGGCCAAGGCGCTGTTTATGCTAGGGAAGATGGTGATTGAGGTGTGCCGCTCTGCTCAATCAAGTGAATGAAGTATTGAAGACTCTCTATGATTATTGTGCTTGGTGTTTTTATTATTAGTTTTCGTTGGTGCCATTCTTTATGGGGAGTTGCTTCTTCCGCTGCTTCTCATTGTTTTTTTCTTCCATGTTTTTTTTTTCTGTTTGTGTTTTAATTTTCTGTCGCGTCAGTGGGCGGTGAAAGTTGAGTGTGCCTTTGATTTTAGTGTTGCCCGTGGGTCCCGAGCTGCGGCGTGCGCACTCGCACGCACTGACGCACAGGCGTGTGGATGTTTGTGTAATATATGTGCGTGCGTGCATGACAAAGTGGGCTGCATAGGCATTGTCTTTGCCTTCTCTTTCTTTATTTCTTTCTATTTATCTCTTCGGCGTCTTTCTTGTTCTCTTTGCCACACTGGCATTGCACGTGGGCGTGCCCGCTGGAAGTGTGTGTGTGTGTGAAGAAGGAGCGTACATTGCGGAACGGTGGCGTGCTTTTTTTTTCCGGCTGACTTCACATTTTTTTTATTCGTTGTTATTTGAACCCCGTGCGTGTTTGTAGAAGAGATGAACTGAGGCGGTTTGGCGTCCATTGCGTTCGACCAGGAGCCAAAATCGGTGTGGAAGCGGGGATTGGAAACAAAGGCGGTGCACCGAGGCAGAACGAGCCCCAAGGGCACCGGCAACAGAAGGACCACCGTGACGTGGAGAACAGACATTTTGCCGTTGGCTGGCACATAGGAGGGCACCACAAGCGGCAGGCCTGGGGCCAATGTGCCACTTGGTGCGCTGAAAGGAGCAGCTACGGTGGGCGTCCGACAAAACGTGCTGGATTTTGTTTCTGTCATATACGGCACAAAGCCGTTTGAGGGCTCCATTGCTCCTAAGGGGACCAATGCTGCGGAACACGAGAAGACGGAGTGGATGCGGGCGTTGGCGCTGATCTCAAGGATCACATATAAACGATCCCAGACAGGGCCGGAAAGCGCTCTGCTGGGAAGGGCCAGCTCACACCACGGAACCATGTCGAGCCGAGAGGCATCTAAGCAGCGTGCCTCGAGCAGGGTGGGCGTCTCAGGGGATTACTTGGAAGCGCTGGTGGGGCATATTCTTCAAGGTTACATGCAGACGGGTGGAATGTCGAAGAAACCCCGGGTGGTGCTGCTCCATGGGCCCGAGACAGGCGATGTCGTCTCTTTGTGAGCAGTGCCCTGGACAAGCTTTTAGTGACGGCGGCCTTCTTCCTCCTCCGCACGTTCTTTTCCTCTTAGGCGGCGACCACAACTTTTCAAAGCTGTTTTCCTTCAGCGCCCAAAGCCAATTGTTTTCAGACTTCGAGGAAAGTGCAGCACTTGTGAAACCGGCAGTTGAAGGAAATCTGGCGATATTTGCCCCTCCGGCTTTACATGCTGCGGTCGGTGTGGGCATGTCGCTGCCGCTCATTGAGACAACGAGGGCCCCATCGCCTGCTACTATCAGTCTGCTTCCCGTACGGCGGAGTAAGCTTCCACCAATGCCCCCTTGTGACGCCAATCTTCTTGAAAATCTGCCCCCAGAGCTTTCGCGAAAGATGCCGCTTGACTCCACCAAAATCCAGCCAAAATCCGTCGACAGCTGGGAGGATGCGAAGGATGAAGGCAGCAATGCGCCTGTGCCCAACGGCGGGGGGGCAATACGTTCAGCAGTAAAAATTGTGCCCTGCCAATGCCCTCCGGCGCAGGCGTGCCGCTTCACTTTTCGAGTCCCACGACATCAGGTGATTCGACGAAGGCAGCAAAGGGGCGCTGCGGCGCAGCTCATTCGCGACGGGGATCTGAGGCGGAGTGTGCTCTTGGCTGTGGAGCAGCGCTTCCGCGCGTACATTTGCACGCCAATGATCGATGAGGCGGCGGAGCTTAAGAACACCAGGACGAAGGCAAGTCATAGTGCCACCGCAAACCCGCAGCAGCAACGGACCGCGGCAGCAGGTGCACCGTCGGTTGCGGTGCAAAACCTTCTGGACTTTTTTTTTTGCAAGTGAAAGGGCGGTGGTGGTGCATGTGAGCGCGAAGGGAGGAAGCAAGCGATAGGAAAAGGAATGAAGGGGAAATCAAGGGAGCCGTCCACCCCACCGTGTCGACTGGTGGCGGTAACGCGATGCTGTGTTCATGAGCGGCTTCTTGCATTTACTTCAGTGTGTGTGTGTTTCTTTGTCCATCGCATTTATTTAGTTACTAATTGGCCTTTGATCCGTGTGGATTTTTTTGTTTTGTTTAAAAACAAAAAACGTCTGTTGTGGGCACTGTGGATTACTCATGCCCCCGTCCCTCAGGACGTAAATGCGGCTTCCTCTACGCGCCTCATAAGGAGCCAGACGCAACTTTGTAGCATATGTGTATATTACACACACACACGCGTGTGTGTGCATGCTTGACTGTTTGTTTTTGTTTGTTTTCGTCGCGATTGATATTTCTTTATATATATGTTTGTTTGTTTGCCGCCCCCATTACTATTCCGTTGCGCACTTGTTGCCGTTATGCTTTCCACAGTGGGCGTGTGGCGAGGCAGAGACACACGCCCACTCCTCGTGTATTGCCTTTCCGCCGCTGCCGTGCGTGCGTGCGTGCGTGCGTGCGTGCGGGTAGGACGCAAAGCGGTTTCTTCACGAAAGGACTGTTCGTGCGGCGTGGCG
The DNA here is from genome assembly GCF_003719475.1 of Trypanosoma rangeli. Classification (NCBI taxonomy): domain Eukaryota; phylum Euglenozoa; class Kinetoplastea; order Trypanosomatida; family Trypanosomatidae; genus Trypanosoma; species Trypanosoma rangeli. The sequence continues at coordinate 38,174 of NW_021705767.1, forward strand.
GGGAAGACCGCCATGACGATGCCGATGGGGACAGACGTGGCAGCAGTGGGGCGAAAGAGGGGGAATAACAGAAAGGCAGCTGAAGGAAAATTTGGTATCCGTCAGGCAGGCGTATGTTAGCAAGACTGACGAAGTGAGTGGTCTGGTGGGGGTGCGATACTGTGCGGCTGTGCCACCTTATTGCCCTTTACTGAAGCCGGCGGCAGCTGCGGCAAAGAAAGTTGAGGAATGAAGGACTGCCGGGTGGCTGTGCGACGCGCATGATTTTCACGCCTGCCTGCGGAAGGATGCATGCTTCTCTGTGTTTGTGTGGGAGCTTATTACTTCTTTTCTGCTTCCTATTTCCCATTGCTGATGGCGCTGTTGATGTTGTCGCCGAAGAACTTTCCTTTGTGCATGCATTTCCACGTTTTGAATTGTCTGCGGCGGGGGACCGCGCCTGCTGTGCGCTCGTTCGTGTTCAGCGACCTGTCATGTGTTTTTGGGAGCGGCGTTGAAAGAAAAGTGCAACGGCGAGTGGTCTCCCACAGACACACACGCACAGGCAGACCAGGTGGCATAGAGGCAGAGGGTGGGAAGGAGCGGTTGGCATTCGTGACGGGTTGCAGCGGCCGCTGTTGTTATCAATTCCCAGCGGATGTTAACGACACGCCGAATGCCTTCGGCAGGTGATTTATTATTATTGTGTGCTTCAACGACAGCTGCCTGCACCACATCGCCAATGGAAAGGCGTGGTGGCGCCACGACGACGACACGTGGTCGTCCCTCAGGCTGCTGGTGCCGGTGGCTTGGCGTCGGTTCAGTGTGGACTGCGCGGCCTTCACCAGCATGGTCACTTCCCCCTCGCCTGGAAGTGGGTTTTGTTTCTTCATACAGGCGCCTTGTGGGGCTACGCTTGCAGCTGCGTCATTCCCCCACAGGCATACTCATACCTGTTGTTTCTTATTTTTAACGGCGTAGTAGTTCCACGTGACGGCGGAGACAAGTGCACCAGCGACATTTTTGTGCATCTGTTAAAGATGTCGCGTATTTGTACGCATGCGACGGTGAGAGGTGGGCCCAAGATGAGGGAGCACACGGACGCACAGAGACATGAAGCTAAAAATGAGGCACGGTGTCCCTCTGGTTGTGCTCCGTCCTGCGGCACCGTAAAACGTTTCGAATGCGGCCACGGTGTTCTGCACGGCGGTTCTTTTTTTTTTTGTTGTTGTTTTGTTGGTGGTTGGTGGTAGTCAAAAAAAAGAAAAAGCTTGGGGCGTGCGACTGACGCTGCGGATGCGGGTTGATCTACGGCGTGGGCCTTGCCAACTGCTTCACGACGATGGCGTCTTTCGTAGCCACTTTTTGAGTGGCTTTACGTGTGTCTCTAATTCACGCGGCTGGCGGTTGGTTTATTGCCGCCCGCGCACGCTCTTTCGGCTCCCCCCTCGGTTTCTCTCTCTCTCTCTCTCTCTGTTATTGACCCGCACTCAAACACACAAACGAATAAGCGTCAGGGGTGGAGACCGTGTCGATGGATGTCACCCTATTTCTCCCGCGCGATGAGGCGCCTCCCTGGCGTCATGTATGCGGGCATGGCTGCCTCATTCGAGGCGCGCGGCACAGTGGAAAGACGTCGTTTGCCTTCCAGGCGGCCGTGAGCACCGTGCGAGACGGGAGTCGTGTGATGGTACTGTGCCAAGAGCACGTGCTGTATTCTAAAATGCCCCGCCCATTCACTCCTTTGGGGGACCTTGACGAGGCCGCCCTCCTTCGCATGGAGTTTTTGTACGTCGATAGCCTTGCTGATACCCTCCGTGAGGTCGCCGCATGGAGCACGCCAGATGAAGCCCCGGCGCTTGTGCTTATCGACGACGACAGCTTTACAGATGCTGGGGAGGTGTGTCAGACGGCGCAGACGCTTTCGGCGCTAGAGAACGTGCATGCGTGGCTGACGCGTTGCGGTAGATGCTTTCACTACGTGTTCGTCTCCAACAGCTTTCCGGAGCGTGGACAGGGCGTGGAGCTTCCCTTTGCCGCCTTCCCGCTGGTCTGCTTCCTCTTTGGGTCGGCCGGAACAGTGTCGGTGCAGACGCTGGAGGGAGACATTTCGGAGGCAAAGTCACTGAGGCTGGCGTGGCACGACGGGCTTGTGCTTGAAAAATGAAATTTAGGATTGTTGCCGTCGTCACGCATTCCTCCTTCGGAGCAACTCAGATGCACCGGCGACATTCGCTGAGCCACGCGCGGGTGGGGAGGCCAACAGTGCCGCGAAATCTCCTTCTTTTTGTTGGTACTTGGGTCTTCTGTGTGTGTGTGTGTGTGTGTGTGTGTGTGCTGGTTTCGCTCTTTCTCCTCCGTTGTTGTTGGTGCTGTTTGGTTTGCGTGGAGTGCTCCTCCGCCGGCTGGCTCGCTTCTTGCCCGTGCCTCCATCGACGATATGTTGCTGCTACCACCTCTCGCCCGCTTATGCTCTTCCACTCTGCGTGTAGAACGGTAAGGCAAGTGTGATGGCGGCTCTGCTGCTGCCACCGCCTCCGGCCAAGCCCTGCGGAAGGGCACCCGCCGCGCCTTTGTAGGTAACCTGCATTTCACACGTGGGCGCCTGCTTCTGCGAGGCATACGCGCAAGTTTGATTTTGCCCACCCGAGCCAACGCGGCGCTTTCTTTCCTTTTCCCTTTTCCCGACAGCGGAGGCTGCTACTTTGAGGAAGACAGCAGGCGCTGATCTGTTTTTGTCGACACGTTGGGTCGAGAGATGCACGGCGCGGTCGAGGTTGACGCGGGTGTGCGCATGCGGGTCTGTTGTCATTCTAGGTAGAAGCGGTGGGGAAAGGAGCGAGAAAGGTGGGGGAAGGAGAACTTGAGTCTAGGTCGTGGCTGGAGCAGCCGAAGCGTGCCCCACCCAGACGGCACCACGTTGGACTGCATGCCAACAGCAGTTTGTTTTGTAGGCGCGTGGCATAACCACTCGTTCGAGCGCGTTCATTCCCCCATAGTGCTGGCGGGTGTGGTCCATGGCCCCGCCCCTCATACCCCAGCTGGCTTGTACCGACTATGGTCGGAAAAAAAACACACAGCACCCCCTACTGTGAAGGCCCGCTACCCACAGCTCCTTTGGAGAAGAGGCCCTCGCACGGCGTGGGGAAGGCGCTGCGGAGGGGAGGGAAACTCGTGCCGCCCACCCTCGCGGCCGCAGTGTGGTGAGCACCCGGTCCTTCACCAAAGCTGCGCGAGAGCTCATCCGCCGGCTCGGCGGCGCCAGCGAGGTGGAAGGAGGTGACCGTAACCCTGCGTTTTGTGCTCCATGCCAAACACGTACTCAAACAGCTGGTTGAGGGCGTGTCCCCAGCCGATGCCTCCAAACCCGCTGGGCCGCCTCTGCGTGTGTACGGCCGGGGGGTGGTCCGTGACCAGGGCCACCCTGGACCCGCCGCGCGACTCCTCGCCCACGAGCATGCGCGGCAAGACCCCCGCCCCGCGGGGCTCTGTGTGTGCCGAACGGCGGGCGTTAAAATACCCCAGAGCCTCGGCCTGGCGGGGGCTCTGCGCTCCCAGGCCCCGAATGTTCGCGGGCAGGGTCGGAGAGGGCGCACGCCATGGATCCTACCGTCGCGGGTGGGCGGTTGTGGTGGTGGGCGCGGCGCCCTTCCCCCTCACCCAGCGGCGCTGGGCAACCGCCCTCCAGCCCGAGCGGGGCGCAGCGACAAACACAATGGGATCTTGCGCCGCGTCGTCGTTGGAGGGTGTGCGGGCACCCACGGCGGCCCCCCAACGGTTCTTGACAAGCTTGTTGGCGGGGCCCCGCGCCCCCCTGTTGCAAGACCGGGCCCCGCGCAGGGGCCTCGTCGCCCCATTCGCGCCAACTCGCGCCGTGTCCGCGCGCGCCTCGGCATGCCCGCAGGGGCCGAAATGCTCGGGCCGGGCCAAGCTGCGCCGCGTGCGGTGCAAACGGCTTCAAAAAGATGGCTAGTGCAAAGGCGCGGCACCCGGCGCGGGCCGCGGGTTTGCCACAACCTCGGCCGGGTTCTGCGCACGCCGCCCCTCGCCGCCCCAACAAATACTCCTCGCCAAGAGACGCGTTGTTACCCAAGGCCGCTCGCTGAAGGTCCTTGTTTGACGCTGAAACGGGGGGCTCGTGCCCCGCCTCCGCGGCAATCGCAGGGCTGTCCGCCGCGGGGCTCACCGCAACCGGGGCGTCGGCGCCGCCTGTCGCCCAGGCCGCCACACCCCTCCGCCCTTGCCCCACCGCCCCCACCGCCCCGCCGCCGCAACGCGGGGCCCCCTCGCACTGCTCCCGCCTCCTCCGCGGCCTCGCCTTTCGCGAGCGGCGCCTCAGAATTCGCGTCTCGCGCCCCCTCCGCCCCGCAGCGCCGCTCCCGGGTGGGCAGCCTAGGGGCGGGGGCGGCCGCCGCCCCAAAGGGCAGAGAGCATCTCCAGCAAGTAAGCGCAGAGGCGGCGGCAGAGACCAATGAGGAGATATATATGTATATAACAAGTGTTGTGTCGAGTGCATCTCCCAGATGCTGCACGCAGAGGGGTGTCATTGTGCGGCTGCTGACGTTAGAAAGTGTGGGGTGTTGGCCTGAAGTTTTTCTTCCACAGCACCATCTTTGCGGCCCGCGCAGGCCGCGGGGAATAACCTGGACGTGACGATGGCCAGCTGAGGGCAGGTTACAGACTGCATTCCACCAGAGCCTTGTAGCAAACTCCAGTTCGCTTGCAATGG
>NW_021705767.1:42906-47807 GCF_003719475.1 Trypanosoma rangeli
GCCGCCGCAACGCGGGGCCCCCTCGCACTGCCTCCGCCTCCTCCGCGGCCTCGCCTTTCGCGAGCGGCGCCTCAGAATTCGCGTCTCGCGCCCCCTCCGCCCCGCAGCGCCGCTCCCGGGTGGGCAGCCTAGGGGCGGGGGCGGCCGCCGCCCCAAAGGGCAGAGAGCATCTCCTGCAAGTAAGCGCAGAGGCGGCGGCAGAGACCAATGAGGATATATATATGTATATAACAAGTGTTGTGTCGAGTGCATCTCCCAGATGCTGCACGCAGAGGGGTGTCATTGTGCGGCTGCTGACGTTAGAAAGTGTGGGGTGTTGGCCTGAAGTTTTTCTTCCACAGCACCATCTTTGCGGCCCGCGCAGGCCGCGGGGAATAACCTGGACGTGACGATGGCCAGCTGAGGGCAGGTTACAGACTGCATTCCACCAGAGCCTTGTAGCAAACTCCAGTTCGCTTGCAATGGTATGCGGCTCCGGAGCATGGAGCAGGGCCGCCTGCACGATTCTGGGCTCACGTTTGTGTTGCCACAATTTGTCTTGCAGTTCAGTTTGTGGAGTAGTCGTTTCATCACCTCTTCTTTTTCATGAGCGAGCGAGTAGCAGAGAGAGAAAACGGAGGGGAAGTATGAGGCCTACTGTGTTACACTTCTTGAACACCATGGCTGGTGGGAGAGTGTGATTCTTAATAGCTGGCTCCTGAGGATTGGTGGGGAACCTGATTTTTTTTTGGTCCCACGTCGATTTTTGTGCTATTGCAGTGTGCCAGACGCGGAATGCCGCAGGACGGACGCCTCCGAGGCTTTCTTTAAGGATATTCTCCACAGCGTCTCCCTCCAGCTGTGGGCGGGGGTAGGTACGAGCGGCAGGGCAGACGCGGAGGCACTGCATCCAAGACCCCGTCGGTTTCACGGTCAGTCGACTTGTGGGAGTGCAGGCCAAATTGTTTGCCGCAGCATTCACTATTATTTTGTTTGTGCACTGAGGCAAAAAATGCTGAAGACCCCAAAGCGTTTCACGCTTGGGCTTCTCTCAAAGCACAAGGTGAGAAGCGGCAGCTGCTGCGGGGAACTGCAAGCAGCTGCCACCTCAACTGGATCCACGGTGGGATGTAAGTGAGTGCGGAAGGCATTGCACATATCCAGTGTATTTCTAATTCCAGTCAAAAAAAAAACAACAACAACGGAAAGGCCGCTGTGCTGTGTGGAGGATTCTTCTATGCGTCACCCATAAAAACGTAAAGGAGAAGGAAAAGGAAGCAACACTTCCTACGAGTTATTGCCGTATCTTACGCACTTTTATCAGGCGATGCAAGTTGGAGCTGTAGGAGCTGCATACGTGGGTGCTTTTGACTTTTTATCGATTCCAGCTCTATAAACGTGTGGGACGAAAGTATGAATGGATGGGGCAACGCAGTTGGTAGTGCGTTGTGCTGGGTGCCACCTTTATTTATCCATATATATATATAAACTTATGGGTACAACCACTGCCGCATTGCACGTTGGCGAATGTGGTGCCTTTTATTCTTTTTATCCACCACTTCTCTTCTGTTGTCCTACATGCGGGAATGAGTCTTGCGGTTGCGGGGCTCCACAGTGTGTTATTTCTTGTCTTTAGAACGAGGGATTAGTTGTCGTTAGAAAAAAAAAAGACGCGAATGTATGCATCGTTTCTGGGCGCATATGCGTCTTTGTTAACCTTTGGCATTAACTGTGGATTTCTGAGCGTACCGACCCTAACCGTTATCTCTTCATTGTTTTTTTTCTCTCTTTTTGGCAATATATATTTGACAAGGTCTACTCCAGAGAGGGGCATATTGACGTTATGCTTCTTCTTTTGCTTTCTTGCATCCTCCTTGTATTTTTAAAATTTTTTGTCTTGTATGTTTTCATATTTGTTTTTTGTCTTCCTGTGCGCGAGTAGCGGTTTAATGCTTCCTCGTGGGTTGCGTGGCTTCTGGAAACGCGGTATATTTTGCCTTTTTTTTTTGACGGCACGCCTTTTTTCTTCTCTCCTGTGTGCGGGTTTCCCTGCGTCGTGTCTTTTGGACGCCTGGCCTTCTCCAGGGGGAGGCGCGCTGTGGGGCACGTAAGGCGTGTCACCGCGTTTTGTGCCTGCGGCGACGCAGGGTCGTTCAACCACATGCAGCCGACATTTGTGCTGCACGGAGACGCAGACGCTCCTACGGGGTGTGTATGCATCTCCTTCTTTTCCTCTTCCTTCTTCACCGCGCCGTTTCCCATACGCTGACCCGCGTGCCTCCATGTATGTTTTTTCTCTTCTCTTTGGTTTGCCTTTTAACACGCACACACGGAGGAAGAGTTTAATCATAACGGCACGGCAAAATCACTGAACGGTGTTATTTACGAAAGATAATATATATATATATATACTTATATACTTAGTTAACTGTTGATCAGGAGGCAAGAGAAGCGGCTTTGAAGTTACTGCGCGTCGTTCGACAAAAAAAACACGGATAGGCGAGAAGGGAACTCGGTAACGTAACACGCATACATACTCTCACACGAAACAAAAGAAGCCTAGGGAAAGGGGATTGTGGAGTTGACACGATGGGCTGCTGCAATTCGAAGGAAAAAAAACCGACTCCGGTTGCTCCTGCGCGGGTCGCCCCCATCGAGAAGGCGCCGCCGCCTCCCGTTGAGGCACCGGAGGAAGTTGTCGTGACTGTCACGGAAGAACCCAAGGCGGCGACGCCACCGTGGATAGATCGCTTGATGCGAGTGGTGACGACAAAGATGTCAGTGTACAGGTATGCGAAGTGCGGCGTGGATGGTGAGCCAACCTCGTTCTTCCCTCCACGGGGACTCTGTCACCTTCTTGAGCAGGGCGACACGTGGCTGTTGTACAACGACACAATGAACTACGAGATGCATGTGAGTTACCAATTTAGCCCGGACGCCAACGTGACTCCGCTCGGTCGCTCCACAAAACACAGTGAGGAGGATGGTTCGACCGTTGTCTCTGTGGTGGTCTATCCTCTTGAGACGGTGGAGTTTGTGTGTGGAGAAAAGGGAACCTACAAGTCGGATGTGTCTGCCCAGGCACTCTCCGACGAGTACCGGCAGAACCTGCAGATCCTTACCAAGGCAGCCACGGAGGAGCTGCAACGCGTTTCAGAGCTGGCGAGCAGTCCTTTGGACGATGAGGCTCTGCTTTTGAAGTGTCTTGAAGCAATGATTCCATATGTTGACCTGAAATTTACGCCCTCTGAAACCATGCTCTGCCGTCCTAATGTCGATGGTCGCTTCATTGCACCGACGGAGATAAGGCGGGCGACGGAATGCCACGGCGTAAACCCAAATGCGGTGGACGCTGTCCGTGGCGTAGTTGTCCCGCACTGCATTGATTCTGGGTTTCTTTGCGATCATTGGCTCATGTGCGCCGTGACCGCCCTGGCGGAGAATGAGGAGCGTGTGAAGGAGATTTTTGCGCTCTGCACCCCGGAGGAAAGGCGGTTGGGTGCGTATCGTCTCCTGCTTAACAAGAACGGCTGGTGGAAGCCGGTCCTGGTAGACGACTTTCTACCCACCGTCAATGGTATACCGTGCTTCGCACGCGTGCTGGATGACCCATCTGAGTTGTGGGTCTCACTACTGCAGAAGGCGTACGCCAAGTTGCACGGGTCGTACGCCAGCATAACAGGCGGGGATGCCTCACATGCGTTACGAGACTTTACAGGCGCCCCATCGTACCGGTTTGATGGGGCCTGGATGGACGCCACCCAGCAGGATTCGAAGAAGAAGGAGCTGCTGGATAAACTTACACGCTACATTGATGCTGGTAACGTTGTCCTGCTGAACACCCCCGCAGCGAAGGCCGGCACGGAGGGTGCAAGCAACGGGCTGATGGCTGGCTACACGTACTACCTGAAGGCGGTACACCAGTTCCCAGACCTTGGCGTCACGCTGCTAAACCTTCGTAACCCGTGGAATCCCGTGGAGCCGTGGACAGGGGAGTGGTGTGCGGGCAGCAGCATGTGGGACACATACAATGAGGTGCATCTTGGATGCAACCCGGACTTTTCTGTCAAAGATGGCTCCTTCTGGATGGAGTGGGCCGACGCCTCCAAGCATTTTGACGGATGCAGCGTCGTGTTGCTCTCGCGGGAGCCAGTGTATGACTATCGTGTGCGCGGTGAGTTCAGCTACGTGCAGCCCAGTGTCGTCTTCATGGTGCGTGCTGCCGAGCCCGTAGAGGTGATGCTTACTCTCACGCAACAGGATAAACGGGGCGTGCCGCTGGAGATGCCGGATGCAAAACTTTCGCCCATGATGCTCAGCGTTTCACGTGGTGAGGGAAACAAGCAGCGGGTGGACAAGAACAGCTCGAGCGATCCGGAGGCGCCCAGTGAGGCGTTCACGTTTGTTGTTGCTCGCGAAGTTGCCATGACCTACACCTTTGAGCCGAGTGATGAGCCATACTTTGTTGTCCCTCGCATTCACCGCAAGGGAACCTCGGAGGGACGGCAGAAGGAGTTCGTCCTCGGCGTGCGCTCCGCCACGCCACTGGAGGGCAAGTTGGACATTCAGTTCACGGAAATTGCCGCCACCAACCCTGTCCTGCACAACCGCGTGGTATTTGTTGTTGAGGACACAGCGGAGGTAATTCGCCCGCTGCAGACGAAACTGCCGGGAGAGGCGGTGGCGACGAGCGCCGGCAGCAAGCTGTCCACCGCGACGATTCTGGAGAGGCAACACACGCCTCTGGAGGCGGAGGCGGAGGAGAAAGAGGAGAAAGAGGAAGAAGTGAAGGAGGAGGAAGAGAAAGAGGAGGAAGTGAAGGAGGAGGAAGTGAAAGAGGAGGAAGTGAAAGAGGAGGAAGTGAAGAAGGAGGAAGTGAAGGAGGAGGAAGTGAAGGAGGAGGAGGCGCTGTGAAGGATGAC
>NW_021705767.1:47832-66258 GCF_003719475.1 Trypanosoma rangeli
AGTGATGAGCCATACTTTGTTGTCCCTCGCATTCACCGCAAGGGAACCTCGGAGGGACGGCAGAAGGAGTTCGTCCTCGGCGTGCGCTCCGCCACGCCACTGGAGGGCAAGTTGGACATTCAGTTCACGGAAATTGCCGCCACCAACCCTGTCCTGCACAACCGCGTGGTATTTGTTGTTGAGGACACAGCGGAGGTAATTCGCCCGCTGCAGACGAAACTGCCGGGAGAGGCGGTGGCGACGAGCGCCGGCAGCAAGCTGTCCACCGCGACGATTCTGGAGAGGCAACACACGCCTCTGGAGGCGGAGGCGGAGGAGAAAGAGGAGAAAGAGGAAGAAGTGAAGGAGGAGGAAGAGAAAGAGGAGGAAGTGAAGGAGGAGGAAGTGAAAGAGGAGGAAGTGAAAGAGGAGGAAGTGAAGAAGGAGGAAGTGAAGGAGGAGGAAGTGAAGGAGGAGGAGGCCGCTGTGAAGGATGACAACGACGGCGAGGCTTTGCCACACGACGGGCACTCGGAGACGGCAGCAGAGCAGTACCCGGAGGAGGAGATCTTCAAGAAGGCAGATATGAACGGCATTGCGGACGCCAGCGATGAGGGGCACGGCGCTGTCAAGGCGAATGACCATGCGGGGTAGCCTGGTGGCACCACCCACGCACGCCAGCGGCAGGAACTAAAGACGCGGAGGGAGCAACAGCAGCAGAGCGGCGAGCGTACGTCTCTGTGTGTGGGGGAAATTGCGGGCTTGCCAATGAAGCGTAAAAGCGAGATGTTGAAGAAGATGGAGAGAAAAGGGGATAAAAAGAAAAGGTGGGGTTGGGAGGAAAAATACAAGGAGAATGTGTGTGGCTATAAGGAAACCTAATAAATGGTAAGGAGGAGGAGGAGGCCGGCGCATACAAACACACCCTTCTTGGAGGCGCCCCTCCAGCCGTCTCCAGGGCTGTGCCGTGTGGGTTGGTGCATGTTGACGGCAACGTGCGTGTGCCCCGCGCGGTCTCATGAAGGGCGAGGAGGGGGCAGGAGGCAATAAACGGGAACGAAGAAAATAAAGAAAAAAAACGGCACAAGAAGCTCAGTGTATGAATCAAGGCAAACTATGTGGACAAAACACACACTGTCCGGGGGTACTGACAATTAGCAAGTCGGAAGGAACAGAGACGGTCTAGCGACGAAGACGCGCACATGCACCTGCATGCGTGTACGCAGCAACGTAGCAACCCAACCAAAAAAAAAAAAAAAAGGACATGAAAATATGAACTGAGAGAAAAGGAACAAAAACAAAAACATGTAGGGAACGTGATACAGGTGTCTTTGAGGCTAGCACACCAAATGTGAAGGAAAAGGGTAACGCGCCACTCTGCACGCGGCTGCAGGCTTAGACACCGCGGCCTTTCCTTTCCGCACAGGAAACAAGATGGGGACGAGGGTAAACGACAAAAAAAAAACGATGTTGCCGACTGCTCTTTTACCATTTTTTTTGTTCTTGGTGAGTGGATGGGCTTTTCATCTCATTTTCTGTTGTGGTGCGTGGACGCTGAAACAAATAGATGCCAAACAAGTAGAGGATGGGGGCAGCAGGCGAAGAGGAGCAGGGGGGAAGGAAAGCGAGAGCAGAGGAGAAAAAGGCGGTACCGCTGGAAAAGGCGATGCAAAGGAACTGAGAGGAAACAACCTGTTTTGTGGGTCTGCCGTTTGAACGCGCGTGGTGGAGTTGATTGAGTTTGAGCCATTTTTTTATTTTATTTTTGATTGGCTACAAACTTTGCGTCTCCACCTCGGCGCTGCCGGTGCGTGACTGTGATGTAGGCGTGTGTGGGATGCATATGCCGTTTACCGTCGTCACGCAAACACCCAGACCCACCAGCGGGATATATAAATATATAAATGTAAATACAAGTATAAATATACATGTCGTTGCCTTTCTTTGCGGTACTGATTTTTGTTTGTTTTGGCTTCTTTTCCATGTACGAGAGTTGTGGCTTACGCCTCGTCTTGTTTCTGCCTGCTTTCCGATGAGGGCCCTCTCCCTGCATCTCTTTGTTTTATTTTACCCACATTTTTGTGGTGTGTTTTTGTATGTGTGCATGCATTTGATTTCCGTCTTCTCTCACCACTGGATGTACGCTTGCGCATGTACGTACCTGTACCACAATTGTTTTTATTACTACTATTTTGTTTCCTTTTGGCATTGCCGTCTTGTTTGTGTCGTAGGTGGCGTTGCGGGTCGCATGCTTCTGCGTGTCTGTCGCTCCGCCCCCGGCTCCCTCTCTGTGTCCCCTGCCGGCCTCTGCACCACCCACCTGCACTTCTCTCCTCTCCCCTCGCCCCGCACCTCTGTTGTCTCCTCCCTCTGCTGTGGGTTAAGCACGACAATGGCACGCACGCCTCACAGCGTGGTGGATCTGTTCGTTTGGTCGCCCTGAGAAGCGAAACGCCGACAGTCTCTGCAGCATGGACGCCACGCTGCGAAGCACGTCGGTGGAGAACTGCCGTAGCTCAACGTGTGAGGGGACGCGAAGAGGGCAAAGCTCACACGAATTCTCAACGGCCAGGAAACGGGGGAGAAATGGACCGATTTGCGTTGTCCGCACAGTCCAACTGGGGGCGGTGATGAATACATTCAAAGAGGCATTCATCGACACTGTGCGTCAATCCTGGTGGGTCAGAGCTGCTGCATTAATCGCAAATATCCCTTGCATGTTTCTCTTGGTTTGTGGCCGTGCACGTTTGAGTGAACTGCCCACAAGGACTGTCACTACTTCTTTTCGCCCATAGGACTGTGCAACGGTTTTTTTTTGTTTACGATGTACCAGAACAGTGCTTGTTTGCTTGGAATTCCTCCATGCAGGATAAACAGAGGGAGTGGCTGCCTTACTGTGGCATCGTTCGTACAGTTTGGAACCCCTCGGTGGTGGTTAAAATTACTTTTTTCCTGCTAGAAGGCATACGTGACGTTTTTTTAGTCCTGGCCTGCCCGTCTGAGCTCGTGGACTCCTTCCGTTTGGTGCATTTTATGTGCGTATGTATTTGCACTTCTTTACATGTTATTTTTCTCTGCACGCCCCAATTGTTTTTTTAAAACTTTTCGTGCCACTTTGGCCCGGGGACGCACGGCGGGCCCTCCTCGCCATTGAAGGCCCTGACTTTTTTTTTTTTTGCGTGGGCGTTGAGTGCGAGGAGTGTAGGTTGTTGTAGGTGTCTTTTTCCCCTTTAGACGGTATTGTTGGATGGATTTATGTTGCTTCTTGCGCTGCTGCTCATGTTGAGTGAAGCTTCTATGTTTTTCTTCTCTTCTTTTTTCCCCCCTTTGTGCCTCTCGTTCTCTCTCTCGTTCCCTATTTTGTTCTCTGTGTGTGAGTGCATTGGCGTCACCACAACGTGCACCAAAGTGCGCGGTGCGCCACGCAGACGCATAGGAGGAGGGGGTGAGGGGGCAGTAACAGTGCCGTGGGCACATCACCCTCTGCCGGGCTGCGACGCTTGGAATGCGCCGGCTCCCGTGCACAGCAGGGGCCCTTTCCCCAGAGGATAACGAGCCGGGGGCTAACGGCATTGTGTCCGGCAACTGGACGCCAAACCACATTTCCAACTCGCTCCCTGTCCACTTCTCCTAATACTCCCATTCCAGCATCGAGGAGGAGCTCAATCCCGCCTTAAGCATCTTTGAGGTTAATACACCGTATGCGCCCCAAATCCCCTTGCCAACGAGCATCTCCCACTCGCAACAGCGTGAGGGGAACGCCGGCAGCGTTGGTGGCGCACACGTGAAGCTGTTCACCAGGCTTGCCACAGCCGTAAAACGGGGAGGAGAAACCTTCACGGCAACTTTGCCGCCGGAAAAGGCGCTGCTGTCACAGACCACGAAGGACGCTGCTCGCATCGAAGGGTTCGGGTCCTCCCCCAATAACAGCTCTGGAATTCCACACAGGAGGAAACGCAGCATGCAAGGGGGCGAGTTGGGGCAATCTCAAGAGAATCACCTGCCTCCTGTCTTTTGCCTTCCCCAGCAGAACTAGCAACAGCAACAGCGGACAATATCGCCTCTGTCTTTCAATATCGAAACGAGCAGTGAACTGGAGAAGGAGCCACATAAGCACCGCGTCTTCTCTCCGCATCGTGGCGTGGGAAGAGACTCCCTGATGCGCTGACCACGGAAACGCCCTGCGGCGATTGTGTTTTCCACTTCGGACACAGTGGACACGAGCGACTACACCCCCACTACGGGTTCACTACCGATGGTGCAGACATCACCCACAGGGGCGTTGGGATTGCCCAACTGTCCCTGCTCCCCTTAAAGGAGGGAGGCAGGAGGCTTCTTGTCGGCGTTACCCAAGCGCAGACCACCGCTGTCCCTAGTGTCCGTTGAGACGACGACGAAATGTGCGCTTATTGCATCCAGCGCCGCGGCTTCTGGTTTGGTGAGGCCGGCTCGATCACCGGATTCTGGTACCGCTGTTGGGATAGGGTCAATATGAGGTTAACGCTTCTTTAGTTTCTTCTGCAGGAGGCAACGCCGTGGGTGAGGAGATGTATCCTACTTCCAAGATGATGGGAGTAGCCGCAGCCAAAAAAAAAAAAAGAGTCTCCGGACCATCACACACAACCTTAGCTAATGGAAACCACGCCCGTGCGAATCGCCCAAAGCGCGCCATGTCTTGTGAGCGGCTCAGTCAGTTAGTGCAACTTGTGTCGGGCACGAAGGTGCTGCACCTTATTTGCGGGCACGTTTATCGGAACTATAGTGACCCACAGTGCGATGCTTTTCTTGGACTGTGTGACACGCTTCTTCAGGAGATTGCGGAGACGGCAAGGGAGCGTGGCGTTCTGCGCGCGCCTGCGAGGGATGGAGCTGCGTCAGAGGATGACGAAGAGGAGGATGGGGGTCAGTCCACTAAAAGATGCTGAATATTATGCCTTCGGCGATGATGAGTTTGACGACGGCAACATTAGGGAGATTGCCCATTCCACACGCGACCCGCATCGGAAGTACGCGTTTGCCATCCCCTCCGTTTATGGGGCAACCTCGTGCGACTTTAGCACCGGCGTGTTGTACAAAATCTGGACGGAAAGTGGGGAGTTTTTTTATTTATTTATACGACATGCTGCAGTACGTCATGGTGGTGTGGGCGCGGTGTCGACTGTGCGGCGACGAGGTGATCGATGAGAAGGTGGCTCAGTCACAAGTAGGGACGACGAGACGGAGCCCACGCTGGCGACCCCACCTGAGGAAACCAGCGTTTTTATGAAGACGAGTAGGACTCCTTCGCGGGTGCGGGCGAAAGGCGTCAAACCGCCAAAAAATTGTTTTCTACTCTCTGTGAAATGCAACATGCAGGAAGTCGATGTGAAGATTAACAGGCCCGTGTCGAAATTGGGGTCCTGGGACCGCGCCGGGAACCAGAAGGCCCTTTTAAGGTGGTGCCTTGGCAGCGGGCTCTCAAGTTCACTGCTCTCGAGTTTTGCCCATCCGCCGCCTCCTCCTGTCGTCCAGACGTGGACGCGGTAACGCTGACTCCGCTGACGTGGCGACGACCCGTTTCTTACTTGATGCTCACGGAGGTTAATCAGGCCCACCTTTTTAGAAGAAATATCTCTTGCCAGCTGGTGCGTCGGGGCTCTCTGCAGGGCCACACGTTGATTGCTGGTATTGCAGCTGTGGCCATGTTTCCCGCTCACGTCCGCTGGATGCTTTGACACCCGATGAGCTCCGAGAAGAGAAACCGCGAGCGTGCCGTTGGAGCGTACCGTGTAGCCCTCTGCATTGGTGGGTTGCGGACAACGCTGCTGCTGGATGACTGCTTTCCGCCGTCGCTGAATGCACTCCTGCTTGCAAGGTGTACCGTGGACCCGCGTCGCCTGTGGGTCTACTTTTTTTAGAAAAGGTGCACGCCAAAGCACTCGGGGTCCTATGCGGCATTGGGCTCCGCCGATGCTCTTGAGGTGTTGACTGACTTCACCGGCTTCTCCTGCCGTAATTTGGATGAGTTGTGGTCGGATGCCGTTAGCAACGCTGACTCTGCAAAGACGCTTTACAAATACATTTATGGATGCGCCAGACGAAACATTCTCGTCATGGTGTACGCAGCTTTACCCTCGACAAGATCCTCTGCCTTTTCTGTGAGCATCACACGTCGTTTGTCCATGCGATTTATTGGCTTTGGTGACGGGGTACCGCTTTTTTTTTTGCCCGGCTACGTCTACGTCATCACGGAGACGTTGTACTGCGAGGGCTTGGACCTCTGCATGGTGCAACCGAAGTACCCGCGGGCATGGTGTGCCGCTGGTAAGCCACAGACGCTAAGTAAGTGGAGGCGTTTCAAGTGGTGTGAGCAACCAGACAAGAACCAGACAATGAGAACTGGTGGCTCCCACAAGCAGACAACACGTGACGGTGGCGGTGGAACCGGTGAGGCTGCGTTGAAAGAGAGCAGTTGGGAGCAATGCGGCTGGAATGGTCGGAGGCGCCCAGTTTCTTTGGGGGCGGTGGTGCGTTCTACACCCTCTGGGGCTGGCACGACTATCGCATTCGAATTCGCTTTTGTCAACATGTTTCTGTCATCGTTTTTGAGGTCCTCGTTTGGAGAAAAGTGGAGGTTGTCTTCACGCCGTTGCAGGAAACCAGACTGCAGCATCCCGGTATCGCGAGGACGCCTCGATATAAGGCGATGCTTCTTTTGGTCCCGTGCCATGTGGCGGCATCGAAGACGGAGGCCCTTGCGTACACGAGTTCCGGTGGCATCGAGCATCCGGGCGGCAGGATGGCCCACCATGCGGTACAAGACGTATATTTGAAGTGCAGCTTTGGTCGAAAGCACAACCCGTACTACGTGATTCCGCGGGCGCAAAGCCCTGTCGGCCGGGAGGAAACCCCGTTTTGTTGTTTTTTTCCTATGCGATGCGGTAGTTGGGGAGGGAGGCCCAAGTGAGTTTTTGCCACCTGGATCCATTCTGCTAGGCCTTTTAGGATCCTCGATCCTTCATGGTGAATGCGGAGAGATCTGCCCCCGTCACTGTCACCTACCAGTGCCGTGCGTCTGCAGGAGTGTCTATTTGTGAGGGGCAATGCATCAGACAGTGTACCAGGCGTGGTGGGACAGGTGTGGTTGGTGACTCTCACTTCTTTACTTTGTCTCCTCTGCGTCTGCGCTGGTGTGAGATGCGCACACCCACATACTCCTTTGGGCAAACAGGGGAGGGGCGAAGAAGAGCAACTGTTATTATTATTACTTGTGGCGTCAATGGGTGCATGTCAGTTTGTTTTTTTCTGTTGTGCTTGTCTTGTGTAAATTGCCCCCCTCCTGCAGCGGCACATTGATGGGCGTCACTGTTGGCCACTACCCCGGTTGCCTCGCCGGCGATGTGCACACGGCTGTGCTGCGTAGTGCCGACGCGGGCGGGTGTTCCTGCTGCACGACGGTGCGGCATTTTTTGCTCGAGGCGGAAACGAGCGCGACTGACGGCATCTTCACACACACACACACCATAATGGGTGAGATATGTTGGGGAAGCACGAGTGTTGCGTGCCTACCACGCCCGCCTCCCGCACTCTCTCAATCACACACATTGTGGTTTGCTTATCCCATGCTTGTACTTCCCGCGTAGATTACTACACACAGGCGACACGGCTCCATGGAGGAATTGTGTGTGGAAGCAAAAATAACACCAACAAATACAACAGCAGCAGGCTAGGCGGAAGGCAATGGTCCTGAGCATCGACATGGATGGCTGTTACCTCATGCCCTTCCCTAGTGCAGCGCAGCCGATGGACGAGGACGAGCCGCGTGCCGTTGCCGTGGCGACCCACCGCCGGGTCTTTTCTCGAGGGGCTTCGACGAAATTTAACACATGCGGCGGATGCAGAGAGCGGGAAGAAATACGTGACGCAGCGTCATGATTTGCCGCCTCCGTACGTCAACGACGACAAGTGCGACTAGTTTTTGAGGATGCCTGGACCAACACGGCGCTTGCGTACCTGTCGTGGCTGACACCGAGTCAAAAGTACCTCGTGGTGGTGGTAGTGGTGGGCGATGGCGTCCCTGTTCAACAATGAAATGCCTTACAAAATCATCGCGGACGACGGCTCACGGAACCTCCACAACGGCGCGGAGAAATACGAAATGCGCGTGCGGTTCCGCTTTGGCTGCAAGTCGGAGTTGTAGCCCGGCGAGCATGTTGACATCTTTGTGAAGAGAAGCAAGAAGCTTGAGGCCTTCCTTATCGTGTTCCTGCAGGAGATACTGCGGCTTACCTCAGGCAAAGTGAACGGGTTCAAGTGCATGGCGAAGGCTGTGCCACTGAGTGACGAACACCGAGCGGAGCTCTTCTTCAATGCAAATAGCGAGGTACTGGAGGCATTGTCTCGCATAGCACATGAGCTGAACGTTGACGGCGTGTATGCGCTGGACTAGGGGGATGCCTCTCAGTACTGCATTGAGTACGAGGCGCCGTACATTGACTGCAGCTTCCCCTCATGTAACGAGTTCTTGTACCGCCAGGATGCCGACAAATCCAAGATGCGCATTTTGCCCTGGGCGCGCCCAGACGCATACATTGCAGGAGAGCAACTCAAGGAGGTGCGCCTGCTTCGTCGAGCCATTCTCTCCTCACACGTGACACAGGGTGAGATTGGTGACAGCTACCTGGTGTCTGCCATGACCTCACTTGCAGCGTCCATGTACAGGGTTTACGACGTCTTTCTCTACCCTGTCCGTGCAGCGCGCGGAAAGGCGGAGCGTGCCCTTGGCGCGTATTGGGTGACGCTGAACTACAACGATTGGTGGTGGTGCCCTGTGCTCATTGACGACCACTTGCCAGGGTGTCGCGAGGAGCCAGAGTTTGCGCGCTGTGCGATTGACTTTCGTTGCATCTGGTAGGGGACTGCTCGAAAACGCCTACGCGAAGATTCACTATTTTTACTCAAAGATTGTCAGCGGGGATCCCCTTGAGCTTTTGCAGGACTTCACTGGTTTCCCCACCACCCACTTTGATCTTCTCTTGGGGGAATCTTTGAACGGTGGCGATGCCCTGTTTAGGCGCATGATCCTCTACGATAAGAAGGACTTTATCACGATGCTCTGCACCCCCCGCAACGATGCAGCCAACGAACAGTTTGTGAATGACGCCGTTGACAAGGCAGTGACGGATCTGGAGAATTGCCACACGCAAATGGGGCTGCGGCTGCATTGCGGCTACACGGTCTGGCGTGCCGGGTGCTTTGAGGAACTTGATCTCCGCCTGGTGCAGATACGCAACGCTTGGGGTGCCGGCGAGGAGTGGACGGGGAACTGAGGTAAAAAAAGACAAGCGATGGGATGAGTACTTGAGCGTCAATGCTGTATGTTTTCCTGACGGCAGCAAAGTCACAGAAGATGACTGAACCTTTTGGATGGAGTGGAGAGACGTTCCGAAAATCTTTGCTGGCGGTGGCGTGTGCCATGTGAAGCACAACTGGTACGACTGCTGCATTTGTGGGGAGTTTAACGATGACCGCCCGACGGCGTGCCTTGAAATCAACGCTGCCGACCCCGTCGATGTGTACATCGTTCTCTCCCAGGAGGATGAGTGCGACGGTGATGACGTTGAGTGTGCGGCGATGCTCATCAGCGTCTCCCGCCATGGCGGCAAGAATAAGAAGATGGACTGCACGAGCACCGAGGATGTAGGGGAGCCCAACCACCAGGTCAGCCCCCACTTCTTCCGCGACGTGGCGCCGCGCTACGTGTTTGAGCCGCAGGGGAATCCGTACTTTGTTGTCCCCCGCATCCACAACAACTTCATCTCCCAGCCGTACGTTCTTGGCTTGCTGGTGGACGCCTACGCCGGGAACGACATCTGGGTGGAGTTCAAAGCCATCTACCGTGAGTACAACGTCTTCCAGAGCATCCCCAGCTTTTCGGTGAAGGGCATGATGAGGGATGTCAGCACGGGGTATCAGATTCTCACCCCTGCGGCAGCTGACAGAGTGCGTGGGGGAGGAACTGAAGGAGTTCGAGGTCTACGGGGCTTAGAGGCGACGGCGGTGGGCCGTCATGTAGGAATCTATGCGAGAGCAACGTCCCTCCAGCAAATATGTATATGTCGCTGTGCGTGTATCTTGGTGCGTTCTGTTGGGTGTGTGATTGACGTTGCGTCTGTCTGCGACCATTTTGTTGTTTTTTTTAGTTGCGCTGGTCTCTTGACTTTGCTCGTCTGGGCACCGCAGCCCACGCGCACAGAGAGACGGCGGGAATGTGTGCTGCGCATACACGCGAAGGCGGAATAAGCGAGTGAAGGAAAATGCATGCATTCTGCCCTCGCACGTCTCTTGTCTCGGCCCTCACGGGTTCATTGTGAACCCAAAATGTATGTTTTCCATATGCTTCATTGACGGACACCCTGTTGTTCTCGTCTCGTTCTGCGTGTGCGAAGTGTTGTGTTGATGCTTTTTTTCTGCGGTAGCGTTAAATAGTGTGGCGTGCGGCATCTCTGCAACCTCGCGCGTTTGATGTTGTTGAGCGAAAGAAAGGTAAACATGCCCATGATGGAGTACACACACTGACACACAGACACCTTCTCCCTGTGCTCACGCTGAGGCAAACTGACAATGCGCATATTTCAGCTCGCCTGTGTGTGTGTGTGTCTGCATGTGAGGGCAGCCATTTGTATAGATGTATATGCGCATAGATTTGTGTATTTTCAATCTATTAGCGTCTCCTACTGAAGATGGGGCGGTGTATTTGTCACTTGAGCAACGACATGTTTTACGCAAAGCCCCCTCGCTCATTTCTCGCAGCCTGCGATAGACACGGGACAGTCAACTGCAGCGCGGGGGTAAAGGGCGAGGGCTGGTGTTTGCCTCACGCAATGCAGATTTTGTCACTTCACGTGTGGTTTCCCAACCACAGGAGTGCTCACAACGCCGCGCTCATCGCCCGTGTTGACTGACGGGGTTGATGTGAGTCATTACGCCGCTGGTGGTTGTTGTGGAAGTTAATACGGAGGGGACGAGAAAATATAGGCGGTAACGAACAAATTTAATTTGGGGTCATAAAGCGGGGGGAATGGAGGAAAACAGCGGGGGAACCCAACTCCACTCGGGGGGTTGCGAAGGAAGGGCGGGAGGGAGGAGGGGGTAAGAAGGGCGGCGCTCCGCATGGGACGGGCTTTCAAACATATTTTTCTTTTCTGCCTTTTTTTTTTTGCTTGCGTGTGTGCGTGCGTTTGCGCGGAATACCACCGACGGCAGCAGTGGGGAGTGACGAACCTCTCCGTCTGCGTGTGCGCGGTGGCTCCGTTTTGCCTGCCTCACGACGTGCCGTGACGGATCTCCACCGCCCCCCACCTGCTTTTTTTCTTCGTTACAACTAATTTTTTTTTTTTTTTTTTACTGCCTCCTTGTGAAAGGTGCATGTGTGAGGCCACACCCTCCACGCACAACCGCGTCAAACTTCCACACATTTTGCTTCGTCGTGTTGCGTGCGTGAATGCCTACAGCCGAGGCGCCATGTTTACCGGCAGTGCCGGCCAGTTACCGTGACAGGCTTGTAGCATTTTTCAAGCTGCATGATGAGACAAAATTGGGGCACGTCGAGGCCCTGCTGGAGAAATACGCCGGGAAGGAGGAGAGACTTATGTCTGCGCTCGTGAAGAAGTACGCTTCGCTGGAGCTGCAGCCTGAAATTGCTTCTGCGGACCCGCCAGCGCGCGACTCTTACGAGGAGTGTCGGGCTGCCGTTGTGACAATACTGCAGCGGCACGACCCCTCGAGGCTGGCGCAGGTGGACCGCCTCCTCCTTAAGCACAAGGGGAGAGAGGATGCCGTCTTGAGGCACTTGCAGAAGAAGTATCTCACGGAGGGCGTGGTGCCACCTCCTGATGCCCCCCAGCCGCCGCCATCAACAACACCTTCCGAGCGAGACGATTACAGCCAACGCCTGGCGTCATTTTTTCTTCTTTACGACCCTGAGAAGGTGCCACACGTTGACAAGATTCTCCGCAAGTATCGTGGGAGGGAGGAGAAGATGCTGGCGGCTCTTGTGCGTCGCTTTGGCCCTGAGCCTTCGAGCCCTAAAAAAAAACCGTCTGCGGAGGCGGAGGGCGCGCCGTCCGTGACGCTTGTCAGCGAAGCGGCGTTTGCCGCACGACTGAGGCGATTTTTCACTTGCTACGATGCAATTAAGCTCCAGGGCAGCCACGTGGATGAGCTGGTCCACAACTTCTGTGAGGCACCAGAGGCTTTATTTGATGAACTAACGCAACTGTACGGGCCAGAGCCACCGGAGGCGGTGCCGCAGCCTCAGCTACCGACGGAGGCTGAAGTTGATAAACTCCTCCCAGTAGAGAGTTGTGTGACTCTGGCCACGGAGGGGTCTGAGAATGATCTCCACCATACATTGAGCGGTGCTACTGTTCCGGCGGCTGTACCTGCGGAAAATGGTCCGCGGGCGGTGGATGCCACGGCCTTTATCCGTTTTTTCAGTGCTGAGTGGTGCCTGACAGAAGAACAACAGGCAGATGCTTCACGACGTCTTGACACCTTTTTTCGCCCCATCCCTGCGGGTTTATCACCCCAAGCTGCGCAGGGTCCGTCATCTGCGGTAGCTTTTGGGGTTACTTCGGACCGACACACGTGGCCGCCGCTCGATGTGTCTCACGAAGAGCTACAGCGGTGGCGAGAGCAAAAGCTTTTGCTGTCGGATCGTCTTGCATGGCGAAGGCGGCTAACGTCGAGGCGATAAATATGCAACAACTATGAATCATTACGCCTTCTTGTAATATATACACACACGATTTCTTTTATTTTACCCACGTACGTGTTCTTTTGTATTTTTTTATTGGCATTAACGGTTTTATCGACGCCGCATAGCACTGCTATGATTCACCACCTGCTATCACTCATCCACGCATGCATCTATGCGCACGCACACGCACACGCATATGTCCAAGTATATTTTTGCGGGTGTGGTTTCTCTACCGACTCTGTCTCTGCTGCGTGCATCTCTTCCTTGTTTACTCTCCTGCTCTCCTTGTGGCTTCAAGAAGTGTGACGCAGGGGCATTCTTGTTACATTTACGAGTGGTGACTGGTTGTTTTACCCACACGGCATGGGGACCACTGCCTCGAAGAAATCAAAGGGGAATTCGTCAAAAGTTAAGCCTCCTTCTGCTGCTGCTGCACCTCTGCGGAGTAAGGTTTTTGCGGCGAAGGCGCATGCGGCTGTTTCCATTTCCTCTTTTGAAAAACGTGTTCGCCGTTTTTACATGCACCACAAACCGGAGAAACTTGAAACGGTGCCAAATATTATTAACACGTGGAAGGGATCTGAGGAAATGCTGATGCAGGCGCTGGTGGAGCGCTACGGGCCAGAGCCTACGGACGCCGCGAATGCTCCGATGCCGCCGCTCGAGCAGGCCTCCGCGGAAAATGCAAATGTGTGGGCGCCGCGTTTTGCGCGGCATCTTCTGGCGTATCGACCAGAAAAGTTGTTACGCCTCAGTAACATGCTGGATCGCGTGGAGGGCACTGACGCGGCGGCGCTGATGGCACTTATCGAGAAGTTGGGGCCTGAGCCGGAGGGACCGCTCCCCCAGTTTACGCCTGACATCGTGCTTGTCAGTCCCAATGAGGAGCTTCCCGAGGCAGTGCAGGAGGCGGCAGACCCACAGTCAGCCGTGGAGGCAGAGGCTGAGCTGCCTGTCGGGGAGACGGAGGTCAATGTGGCGCCGACACACTCCTTCAAGCGCCGGTTGAGCAGCTTTCTTGGTGTACGGGCGCCTGAGAAGCTGCATACACTGGGGGAGTACCTCTGTCAGTATGCCGAGGACGAGGAGGGCCTGTTTGAGTTGCTGCGGGAGAAGCACGGCAGGGATCCAACGGAGGGGGAAACGCAGGCATATTTTGTGCAGCGTCTTGAGGGGTTGTACGCGTGGCACGCACCAAGCAGGGTCGCCTTTGCGGCGAGCGAGATTGCGGCACAGCACGGCACAGAGGAGGAATACTTGCAGTCTGTGGCCAGAGAGCTCGGCACCGACCCCATGATGATTCAACCTCAAACCGAGACGCATGCGCATCTTTTCGAGCATGCTGACGTGGAGAAGGATGAAGCCCCGCTGCACGGAGCAGACGGCGGTGAGCGGCAGAGCACACATGTCCAGGATGTGGACGTGAAAGCGGAGGTGCCGCAAGACGTTAAAATTTTCCACCGCGAGGACCATGGCGACGGCACGGCTGGTGCGCCACCTGAGAGCGCCGCTCTCCCCACCGTCAACGCGCCGGTCAGTAACGCTGAGCCACCTGCCGCTACCGCTCCAGCGCAGTTGGGGACGATGTTAGGGGTGGAGGCCGACATCATGCATGTGACTGGAACGTTTTGTCGCATCGTGGAGGGGCAGCAGCAGCAGTTGACGGAACTTCAGGCGGGTATTGACCGTATCCGCAGCCTTATGGAGGGGGAGTTTCAAGCGTTCTCACAGAAGGGCGTTTTGTTTTCTCCGGTGGCTGTGAGGGGGCTGACGGAACACGCCTCCATGACTTCCCCCGACCCCTCACCAAGGAGCCCGTACAAGGCTTGCCGCCTCAACGATACCAGCTGCGGTATTAGCAAAAGCATCTCGTTTGATCGCCATCTGCACCGTCATGAGTCTGTTGATATGCTTCTCCCACCACCCCCAATGTCTCGTCCATTTCGTGCTGCCTCTTCAGGCGTTCGACAGCCCGCAGTAAGGGCCCCATCGCTGTTTGCGTTTCGGTACCCGTCATCCCCGCAACAGGTGCGGACACTCTCAGAAATGCTGCTGGAGTATGAGCGGGAACGTGAGAGCATCCGTTTTGCAGAGAAACGGCTGCAATCCTGCGGTGCGATTCTGTAGACGT
The DNA here is from genome assembly GCF_003719475.1 of Trypanosoma rangeli. NCBI lineage: Eukaryota > Euglenozoa > Kinetoplastea > Trypanosomatida > Trypanosomatidae > Trypanosoma > Trypanosoma rangeli. The sequence goes on from NW_021705767.1 coordinate 62,682, forward strand.
CTTGCGCGTTTCTGCGGAAGAGAAGAGCATCTCTGCATTTACGTTATCGTACCAGAAGGGCTCGGTTGGCAACATCAACCTCACATCCTGCGGACGGCATCACGGGTGAGTACGTAGCCGGCGCAGAGGCAGGCGTTGCCAAAGGGACCTTTGCGTTTGTTAATTTATAACCTCTCTGACTCTCAGTCCGTCTTTTTGGCTCTATTTGTACCTGATCGTTTTTCTTCATTTTTATTTTATTTTGTATTTGTGTTCACTGCAGAGAGCGGATGACTCTGTTGTGCTCCTCCGTGTGGTTGTGATTCTCTGTTGTCATTCCGTCTCGTGGCTGGGCTTCGAGTAGCGTGCGGTGGTGAGGGTACGCGTTTTACGTTGACGTTGGCATTGGCGATTAGTTGCCCCCATTACGCTCGGGCGTTGCGTCCCGCGTGGCAGGTGCAACTGCGTCACTAATGCACTTTTTTTTCCTTTTCTGCCTTTACACCGTAAAGTAAGGCGAACGATGACGGCCCTTTTTTGGTTGGGGGTTGGGCTGAAACGGGTGCGGCGATCTGCGCACTCAGGACGCCTTCGGCCAGCGTAGGCCCGTTGCCTTTACGCAGCAGCAACGGCATGCAGGTGGGAAACCACCGGTTGAAACGCGGTGTCACACGCTTCTTGGCAACTCATTCTCAATTGACACGGCCATTGCGTCTACTGAGCCCTCAGTGAGGGAGCATGCCTGAGCGCAAGTACCGGCAACGCACGTGGCGATGCCTCTCGCAGGTGGCGGGTGAGTTGCCACGTACGAACCTTTTAGTCCGGTGCTACGGCGTGCGTAGGTGGCATACACATTGGACGCCGCCGCCCTCGTGCGAAATTTAGGCCGGGCTCCGCATCGTTTATGCCTCCCCCGTTCAACAGAATCAGGAGCCCTCCTTTTTTATTTCTTTCTTCTTTGCTGGCATTCTGCCATGGACGATTCCATTGGCGTCGTCTATGCGGCATTCATGGCTTCTAATTCTTTAGTTGTTTTGATCTCGGGCTCTTATAGTTGCCAGACTGTTTTTCATGGAGCATATATGCCCGTATCTCTCTATTGATCTTTGCTGTAACGATTTTCCTATTATTATTTTTTGTTGTTTATTCATGTTTTTTTTTTTTAAGAGCCACTCACACTTCGCTACATGACCCAACATGAGGCCGATACTCCCGCCTTGTGCAGTCGATGACCCACGCCACGATGGCGTGGAGCTTCTTGAGGTTGCTAAGAATCAAACAGGATATTTCAGGCTTGGTGCTGCTGACCGCGTCAAGGTCCGCATTGACGGTCTAAACCAAGAAGCTGTGCAACGCGTTTCCAGGCGACGGGAACCGGATAATTCCTTCAAGCGACTACTGCAACGCATTATACCTCACGGAGGTGTTGTGTCGTCCGGGTGCGACCTCGCCAGCTCCTCGTCGGGCGCCGGAATCCTTGCCCTGCCGTATGCCTTTAATAAGTACGGGCTGGTGATGGCATTGGTATACCTCGTGGTGATTGGCATACTGGCCGTTTACTCCTTTATTCTTCTGGGCATCGTTGGGAAGCGGACGGGGCTGCGGGACTGTGAACGGGTTGCAAAAGTCCGTGTGGGGGACAGGCGCAAACTATTTTTTTTTAGTTTTCAACATGTGGCTTATCAACTTTGGTGCTGAAGTCCCCTACAATGATCTTTATGGGCGCTTTTATTAGTAGCTCTCCAAGTGTCCCCGCATGCATGAAAACAATCACCGGTCGCCATCTGCTGACGAGTGCTGTGTGGCTTGTTGCATTGCTCTCACTGTGCCTGCCGAAGGAAATCAATTCCCTGCACCACATCTCAGTCATCGTCGTTTTTTTGGTAATATATATGCATATAAATTAGGATCTGCATGGCTATTCATGTGGTACGCCACGGTCTTGTCCATGATGTCCGCAATGATCTTGTTTACTTCTATGCAGGTAATAAAGTCATTTAGGGCCGGTCCGTTTTTATGTTTGCCTTCCTGTGTCAGCTGAGTGTGCATGAGATCCATGGGGAAATGTACACGCCAAGTGTTGCTCGCTTTACAAAGAGGGCTGGCCTTGGCGTATTTATCTGCTTCCCTTTGCACTTTTGATCCGGGTTTTTCGGGTACATGGAATTTGACCCGGTGCTGAGAGGCACCGTCCTCAAGCGGTACAACCCGGTTGCGGAAAAGATGATGGGAGTTGCGTATGCTGGTCTCATAGTAAAGCTTTTGTGTTAGCTACGGATTGCACACGATTTCTGTACGGGTGCCGTCTACCATGTGGTTCACGTTGACGTGAAGACTATTGTGTGGTGGAAGAACTGCTTCGTTTCTGGATTCATGGCAAGGGTGTCACTCTCACGGCGGGTCTTTTCATTCCGGGCATCACGATTGTGTTAGGCCTGGTGGGTGGGTTTTCTGCTGGATTTGTTGGTTTTGTTTTTCCCGCCCTGCTGTGCAGGTACGGCGGCAGGTGGTTCCTGCAGCCCGGTTGGGCAACTGCACTACTTTGGCGCCTACTCGTTGCTGCTTGTCGGCGTGATTGGTGTCATGTTTGGGATCACATTTGCCGTTTACGGGGAGGTGATTGTTCGAGTACTGTTGGGTTCTCCCCGCTTAATGATGCTCTGCCCGTGTCTTGGCCGCATGAAATATTTGTTTTAGGTGGCTGGTGGGAACGTTTTTTTTTTCGTGTGTTTTCTGCACATTGTCAATAACACCTGGTGCTTTATTTTGATCTGTTTGCTTCTTTTTTTTTTTTTTGATCGTGTTGTCTGCACGCGGTGTGGAGTGGCGTTGAGGGCCATTAATGTTGTGCGAGTACCTTTTTTTTTTTATGTTTTGTTTTTAGGAGGATCTCTTTTTCGTTTTTTTTTTCTGCGCGAAAACAATAGGGGAGAGGCCCGCGAACGGATGTGTTTCAGCGGATGGGGCGAGTTGAGTTTGGCCGCCATGTCTCTTTCCTTATGAGTTACTTTCGTTGTGTTTCAGTTTTGATTGTGCCGCGTTGGACGGCGGCGCGTGCAGTTTTTTTTTTTTGTGTGTGTGCGTTTGTTTCGTCCTCCCAACCTCCACCGCTCTTCACGAGTGGGCGACTGGCGGCTGCGGGGCCCTTCAGAACTCACCGTGGGCCCGTTGGTTTCCGTGGGTGCGGGCCTTGGTGGGGAAACCTCCGCAGTAGTGCGGGATGTTGGACGCATTCGATCGAACAGTGATTATTATTATTACTTTTCACCTTTTCCCTCCTTGTAGGAAGAATGAGCACAGCCCAAGCCCGGCATACGCAGCCCCAGCTTGTGCATGGCTCGTGACTTCGTGGTAGCAACCCCAAACTCGTGTCTTTTTCTCGGTGAGGTGCGTGGGCTCCATCGGGCCAGTCTGGTAGCATGAGGGGTTTGTTGCAGGACCATCGTGCTGCACGCCGTCCGGCACGTATTTTATCTGCCCCCCTCTCATGGGATCTTTTCTCTTGAGCGTTTCGTGTTGGTCGAATGCTAATGCCTTTGTGTGGAGGGGCGACAAAACAGGCAAAGTCAGCATTATTTCCGTGGCCGGAGTGTTTTTG
>NW_021705767.1:66283-70909 GCF_003719475.1 Trypanosoma rangeli
ATTGTGTGCGTTTGTTTCGTCCTCCCAACCTCCACCGCTCTTCACGAGTGGGCGACTGGCGGCTGCGGGGCCCTGAAGACAACCACTTTTGTGGGGCGCAACTAAGCTGGGCCCTTCAGAACTCACCGTGGGCCCGTTGGTTTCCGTGGGTGCGGGCCTTGGTGGGGAAACCTCCGCAGTAGTGCGGGATGTTGGGCGCATTCGATCGAACAGTGATTATTATTATTACTTTTCACCTTTTCCCTCCTTGTAGGAAGAATGAGCACAGCCCAAGCCCGGCATACGCAGCCCCAGCTTGTGCATGGCTCGTGACTTCGTGGTAGCAACCCCAAACTCGTGTCTTTTTCTCGGTGAGGTGCGTGGGCTCCATCGGGCCAGTCTGGTAGCATGAGGGGTTTGTTGCAGGACCATCGTGCTGCACGCCGTCCGGCACGTATTTTATCTGCCCCCCTCTCATGGGATCTTTTCTCTTGAGCGTTTCGTGTTGGTCGAATGCTAATGCCTTTGTGTGGAGGGGCGACAAAACAGGCAAAGTCAGCATTATTTCCGTGGCCGGAGTGTTTTTGTCCCATTCTTGTTTTTGCTGTTGGTTGCAGTTGGCACTAACTTTTTGCTTTGTGTTTGCAGTTTTGTTTTTTTTGTTTTGGCTGCGCTTTTCTTTGGTGTCCCGTTGGCGTTTTTTTTTCTTGACATTCTCCGGCCGCGCGCTGTCATCTTCTTCGTCGTGCTTCTCTGCAGCGTTTTATGGCGTGAGAGGTTGCCGTTGATCGTCTTTTAAAGGACGAACTCGTGCGTTGTTGCTGTTGGGATGGTGGCCAACCGCAATTTGGGGACCCGGTTGCAATTAGAAGATTCCACGGACGCTGCAGGCCGCGACCACCTCTCTTCTGTCTCTTCCTGTTCTCGCTGCTTTTCACGATGGACTGCTTTACATTGCTGGGTATGCCCCCATTCCCCCCTTTTTTTTGTGCGTGCATGTGGGGTTGGCCGGATCTTGGGCCTGGCCTTAACGTTATTTTCTGTTGCGTCTGATGTTGTACGGCGCTGTGGTTTGATTGGAGTTGCACGTAACCATGCAGGCTGCTGCGTCTCCTCGCCTTTCTTTTTCTGTGCACCTGTGCCGTTAGTAAGTTGCGTGCGAGTACTCCACCGTTGAATTTGTAAAGTGTGCTTCTGTTGCACGTCTATGCGTGAGCTTCCAAGCTCGGACGCGGAATTGGAGGGGGTGCGAGAGCGAAAAGGGTGCGGCGACAAGGACACGTTGTTTGCAGAAAATGAGTTGGTGGCCATCGGCAGTACGGAATCTACCGAGGGATTAAAAGTGCTGGTGCACCCGGCGACTCACTCGCTTGCGGAGCGACGGCTGCGGGAGCTGAATGAGGTGCGGGCGGAGCGCGTGGCCAGGCGACGCAGTCCCGAGAACAAGTTTATGCGGGCGATGCATGTCGTTATGCCCTACGGTGGTATCTTGTCCTCCGCATTCAACCTTGCTAGCTCGACGCTTGGCGCCGGCATCGTTGCGCTGCCAGCCGCGTTCCAAATGTCCGGGATAGTTATGAGTGTGTTGTACCTTTTGACAGTGGCGGCGATGGTGGTGTATTCCTTTGTGCTTCTTACCATCGTCGGTGAACGGACGGGGCTGCGGAGCTACGAGAAGGTGACGCAGCAGCTGCTTGGCCGCGGCGCAGACCACGTGTTGGCAGTTCTTATGTGGCTTCTTTGCTTTGGCGGGGACGTGTCGTACGTCATTTCCATGCGGGGAATTATTCAGGGGTTTGTCAACAACTCCGTGTCTGCGCCGGCGTTCCTGAAGACGCTCTCCGGCAACCGACTGCTTACAAGTATTGTGTGGCTCTTCCTCATGTTTCCGCTCTGCCTGCCGAAGGAAATCAACTCCCTCCGCATCGTTTCCACAATCGCCGTCCTGTTTATTGTTTTGTTTGCCATCTGCATCGTTGTGCATGCGGCACAAAACGGACTAAAATACGGGATGCGTGAGGACATTGTGTACTTTCGGACCGGAAATCAGGCTATCACCGGACTCTCTATTTACCTTTTCGCCTACGTGAATCAGGTGAATTGCTACGAGGTCTATGAGGAGCTATACAAACCCAGCGTGCGCCGGATGACCATGAGCGCCATCGTGGGGACGCTGCTCTGCCTCGTCTTGTATCTTGTCGCTGGTGTGTTTGGGTACCTCGACTTTGGTTCCGAGGTGACCGACTCCGTGCTTGCGCTGTACGACCCTGTGGGCGACAAAATGATGGGGGTCGCCTACGCCGGCATCATCCTGAAGCTCTGCGTCGGCTACGCCCTTCACATGATACCCTGCCGCGACGCCCTCTACCACATCCTCAGCCTTGACGTGAGGTTGATGCCGTGGTGGCAGAACTCGTTGATATGCGCCACACTGGCGGTCACATCCCTCCTTGCCGGCCTTTTCATTCCACGCATCACCACAGTGTTTGGGCTGCTTGGTTCCCTCTGCGGTGGCTCCATTGGCTACGTGTTCCCCGCACTAATGTTCATGTACTGCGGCAACTTCAACCTCCGCTCCGTTGGATGGGGGCACTTTATTGGGGCGTACCTGCTCCTGTTGATTGGAGTCGTTGCCATCGTCTTCGGCACCATTTCCGCCATTTACGCTGAGGTGAGTAACGCTCAGTCGTGATTTTCCGCACCCCCCCAGCCAGTTTCCCATTTAACACGACGTCCGGTGGATTGCAGGGGGAGTGCCCTTTTTTTCCCCTTTTCTTTCCCACGCACGCACTCGCTCTCTTTGTTTCTCTCTCTACGTATATGCATACATGTATTAATTTTTTTTTAAAGGTTTAGTTTCGGCATATATATATATATATATGTTGGCGTGAACGGTGTGCAGCATTGGCAAACATTAATTTTTTTTTAAAATTATTGCTGAGGCACCTTCTTCCTATTTGCATTCTACGTGTTTTTTTTTTCATTTTTTGTTTGCTTGTCGTTGTGTTCGTCTTTTTAATTGTTTTTCCTACCAATAAACAAGTTCTTCATGAAAGTTGTCGCCAAACGACAGAGAAGAGGGCATCTGTGCGTGTGCTTGTTGCTGAGCTACATTTCTTGCTTCTGGCCTTGGCTATCTACGTTGTAGTGATATGAATTTACAAATGACTCTGCCTGTACGTAAGACTGCCTTTTGAATTGATTTTGTTAACATCTTTTTTCTTCTGTTTTGCGTTTGTGCATTGTTTTCTCTCTCCATGAGGAGGAGGAGGAGAAGAAGAAGAGGGTGTGGCCGCCGTATATGCATGGCCATACAAAAATGTATTTGAAACCAAAGTCTTGTTTGTTTGCTTTGTTTTTGTTTTTGTGTGTTTTTTTTCTTTTCGTCTGCGCTTCATTCTCTTTTCTTTGGCTCTGGCCGGCACGGCGGCTGCCACCTCCCAAACCCTTTTTTTTCCCGAGGAACACTGCGGCAGCGATGCACTTTTCCTCGCCTCCCTTCTGTTTCACGGCATCTTCTCTTTTTTTTTCTCTTTTGTTTTGACTGTGCCTCAGATTCTTCCCGTGCAGGATACCCCACACAGCGGTTTGCAATCGATAATAGAGGCTTTTGGCTCTGCAGTTGTGGCTGCGCCTCCCACGAGCACTTGGGAGCAGTCTGGCTGGGAGCGAAGGAGCGTGTGGCACCCCAGCACCCTCCTTGGTCGCCGCACACGCCGTACCACCGAGAACAACACCGGTTACTGTTAACCTCTCCTTCCTTCGCGCCTTCCTCCCTTCCCGTAGGCTCCGTTTTCACTTCTTTCTTCTCGTGTGTGTGCATGCGTGTTCGTGTCCGCCCTTCATGTCGTTGGCCCTCCACGAATTGGGGCCGGAGGCGGTGTCGTATCGACACCTTGTCGACGAGGTGAAGCTGCAGCTCAACATAACGCACTATGACCTTGACTGCTGGATCTACGCCTTCTTGGAGAACAAGAAGTACAATGTTCAGGAGACAGTCGAAGAATTGCAGCGGCGCTTCACAATGGAAGCGGGTGAGCTGACAGCACACACCTTCACGGATTACATGAGTGAGTCCTTGCTGTCTGGCATTATTTAGTGTGTGGGGGAGGATAAAATGGGGCGCGTGGTCTTCTACGTCGTGGCCAGGCGGGACCACCCGGTGCCCTCACGCCGAGAGCAAGGCGAACTTTGACATGATGGTGAGCTACGGCGTCCGCCTCCGCGCCGAAAACAAGCGGTGCCAAATGGCGATGCTCATCAACCAGGAGAAGGCCAGTTTGTGGAGTAACACGGACATGACCTTTCAGGCGGACATTGCCCTCCACATATCGAAGTTTTATCCGGGCGCCGTGGACAAGATATACGTCTGCAACATGAGCCGGACCCTGGCGGCACTGGCAAAGCCCATCTTTTCCAGGCTCCCCTCGATTGTCTCGGATCGCATTATGATCATATCCGACGCTGAGAGGAAGTCCGGCAAGCTGTTGGAGTACTTTGACGAGAGTGTCCTGCCGGTGGCGCTGGGCGGCAGCAACGACTGTGATCATGAGGAGAACCATGCCAGGTTTGCTGTGACCATCAGGGAGCACTTTGAGCAAATGAAACCCGCCCTGCTCCGTGGCCTCTCAGTGAAGGAGTGGGAAC
>NW_021705767.1:70934-74909 GCF_003719475.1 Trypanosoma rangeli
GGCGAACTTTGACATGATGGTGAGCTACGGCATCCGCCTCCGCGCCGAAAACAAGCGGTGCCAAATGGCGATGCTCATCAACCAGGAGAAGGCCAGTTTGTGGAGTAACACGGACATGACCTTTCAGGCGGACATTACCCTCCACATATCGAAGTTTTATCCGGGCGCCGTGGACAAGATATACGTCTGCAACATGAGCCGGACCCTGGCGGCACTGGCAAAGCCCATCTTTTCCAGGCTCCCCTCGATTGTCTCGGATCGCATTATGATCATATCCGACGCTGAGAGGAAGTCCGGCAAGCTGTTGGAGTACTTTGACGAGAGTGTCCTGCCGGTGGCGCTGGGCGGCAGCAACGACTGTGATCATGAGGAGAACCATGCCAGGTTTGCTGTGACCATCAGGGAGCACTTTGAGCAAATGAAATCCGCCCTGCTCCGTGGCCTCTCAGTGAAGGAGTGGGAACTGACGTGCATCAATGCGTGTCGTCTGACCGGTATGCTTGCGACGCCACGGTCGGATTTGCACAGCGTGCTTTCCCTCAGGACATGCTGCTCCGTCGCAAGTGATGGGTACTACAACAACGTGACTAGGGCGGGCACAGCCTGTGAACAATTTATGGCGGTAGGTGAGTGGAAATCTGTCATGCATTGTTTTCCGCGGAGTTTGGCTCTGTTCTTTTCGGAAGAGCTGCAGCGGCGGCGTCTTGAGATTGAATCGGAGGAGACAGAAGCACGCTACAACATCCTGGGCGAGCACATTGCGGTCCGCAGGCTGAAGGATGCGGCGTATTTGGAGATGGACCTCGCGGTGAAAAAATGGTACACGCAAATCCCTGTGCAGCTGCAGTTGCTTTGCCGGTTTTGATTTCTGATCCTGACGGGTTTGAATGGTGTATACTTTTTTGCCGCTCTTATCTTTCTTGCAGTTTTGGTTGGAAATATTCTGGCGACCCTCTTTTTGTTTTTTTTCGTGCAGTGGAATTACATCTTTCCGCTCAGTGCGGCACGTGTCATGTGCGCCATTGAATGCTTCGCCCTGTGCTCACGTGCGGTGAACATTCTTGCAGCCCTCACACCCAGAAAAGTCATTCGGTCACTCGACAACATTGGGACTCATGCGGGCGGTGCCGTGCAGATGTCCTTCTTTATGGCGGTGGTGGCGCTGCAATTTATTATTTTATACGTCTTCGCCGTATGGCGCTCCCCACTGTTCGGCCTCAAGGTCTCGTTTGCTGCCGGGTGGCTGTGCGCTTTCTTTACAGTGGCAACTTGTCACGTGTTTTTTTTTCGACTGGCTGAATCCGCGACAGTGGCTACACCGGGAGGGCGGATTTTGTGTCCCCCATGTTTTCTGCTGTTGAATAAGCCCGAGGTGACGGAGGGGAAGTCGGAGTTGCACACCCTCTGCACCTCCTCGTGCGTCGTCTGTGGCATTCCTGTGTTGCTAAGCTTGCTGTTTGGCATTGGGTTTCTCATCAGCTGCGTCGTTGGCTTTGCGGTCGCGGTTTGCACAGCAGCCATTCTTGCCTCCTTCCTCGTCACGTACCACGCGGATTCCATGCCGAATGCACTCAACGGCAGCCTGCTTCAAGCCGCCATCTGGATTGCCAGCCTGGTGTGGATCTTTGACTGCTACACCTTTAGCTTCCACAGCTACAGCAGCATCTGGTGTGCCCCGGTTGCCATATCGTTATTTGTGGCCGCCTGGTTCCTCGTCTTTTCCTTCGTTTGACGAAGGAAGGACGAGTCTCACATCCTTCTCCGCGTGGCTGTCGGCTCGCTTGTGGTTCTGCTATGTGCCACATGGATCTCCAGCTTCCCTGTAGTTGGGTGGAAGATTGGCGTCTTCTGTCTTTGCCTCCTGCTTCACAACGCGCTTGGGATGCTGTTTAGCAGCTCTGACCTGACGAGCATTGGTGGGGTGTTTGTTGTGTCGGCGGCGGTGCTGGGGCTCATCGTAGCCGGCACGCTACTTGGCTGGTCCGGCGCAAATCCGCTTGTGACGGCCCCCCGAAGTCTTCCACGTGATGCTGCTGCCGCACCTTCAACGTCACTCGCCGAGTACCACCGCTACCTCGTTTGTAGTCTTCGCACGGCCGGCGGGCTCATCATTACCGACTTTTCCCTTCTCACCCAACTTGTCAATGCGTACCCCAGCGACGCCTTTTGGGTTGACTTTAAGAACTGGTTTAACACCACCGGCTTTGCGTACCACGGCATCGCTCTGGAGTTTTCCACTGCGTAGGGGACGTGGGAACTCCACCGCTTCGACTCCAAGGCGCACAACCAGACTCTTCTGGTGCTGAATAACAAAGATGGTTTTTCCTTCATGCTGACGACGACCACCTGGCTGGGATCCATTGCCCTCTCGCCGCTGCGCATCTTCCTCCCCACAGGATGGACGAACTACATTGTCTACGTCATGTCATTCGTGGCCCACATGGTTGATTTCCCCTGGATGCAGTATCGGCACAGGCTCGTGGAATACCTAAAGCACGCGAAGGCTGCGGGGACAAATGAGATGGTACTCACAAGTAGCGGCATCGCGGGTGGAATTGCCTCCATGGCGGGTGCCCACGCACACATCCAAACAATTGTTTTCGGGTCTCCCGGCTTGCAGCATCTGCTTCGACTCACTGGTATCTCGGAGAACGACTACCGCGACTACGTTCTGGCCGTTGGTGCAGCTGGCGGGGCACTGGACAACGTTGGCGGTCAGGACACCATAATGAGCCAGAAGCTGCTTTGTAGAGGAAACGCCATGAGATGTTTGTTGATGGAATACATCTCCGGGGAGCTACTTAGCAGCTGTGACACCTCTGGGCGACGGCATGCCGCCAAATCGGCGGTGTGGGTGCAATACTTGTTGTTTTAACGTGTACGCATTTTTTCTGTTAGTGTTGGTGCCTTCGACCTTAACGTTAATTGAGTTTTTCTTTCTTCTTCTTAGCCATCTCAGTTGCTTAGTGAGAGGAGGCGGCAACGCCAAAACATGGTCGCCATTTCTTCTTGTCTATTTCTTGTGTGTGCGCGGGCAAATTTGTTGGATTGGGCCGCAGGGGCCGCACAGTAATGCCTCCTTCTTTTACCTCTTGTTTCTTGTCAATTGCCATGCCTTTCCGCCCGCTGTTTTCCTCTCCTCCCTTCATTGTGAAGCACTCAAAGTCTCACCAATGCCGCACCCGACGCTGCTGGATATTGGCGTCACCGCCTACACCCACCAAGCGGAGGTGGATGAGCTGCGGCAGCGACTGAACATCACCCATCACTACTTTGATTGCTGGCTTTACGGGTTCCTGGAAAACAAAAAGTTTAATATTGAAGAGACTGTGAGCAAATTAGGCCGGCGGGAGACCTTTGAAAAGGAGCAGATTGCACAACACACCGTGACGAACTGGATGATGGAGAACATGCGGAAAGGCATCATGCAGATCATAGGGAATGACAGGGAGGGCCGCGTGGTATTCTACGTGGTAACCGCCAGGGACAAGCCAGTCTCTGCGAGGCGTGAGGAGAGCAAAGCGAACTTTGACATGATGGTGAGCTACGGCATCCGCCTCCGCGCCGAAAGCAAGCGGTGCCAAATGGCGATGCTCATCAACCAGGAGAAGGCCAGTTTGTGGAGTAACACGGACATGACCTTTCAGGCGGACATTGCCCTCCACATATCGAAGTTTTATCCGGGCGCCGTGGACAAGATATACGTCTGCAACATGAGCCGGACCCTGGCGGCACTGGCAAAGCCCATCTTTTCCAGGCTCCCCTCGATTGTCTCGGATCGCATTATGATCATATCCGACGCTGAGAGGAAGTCCGGCAAGCTGTTGGAGTACTTTGACGAGAGTGTCCTGCCGGTGGCGCTGGGCGGCAGCAACGACTGTGATCATGAGGAGAACCATGCCAGGTTTGCTGTGACCATCAGGGAGCACTTTGAGCAAATGAAATCCGCCCTGCTCCGTGGCCTCTCAGCGAAGG
>NW_021705767.1:74934-91180 GCF_003719475.1 Trypanosoma rangeli
CGAACTTTGACATGATGGTGAGCTACGGCATCCGCCTCCGCGCCGAAAGCAAGCGGTGCCAAATGGCGATGCTCATCAACCAGGAGAAGGCCAGTTTGTGGAGTAACACGGACATGACCTTTCAGGCGGACATTGCCCTCCACATATCGAAGTTTTATCCGGGCGCCGTGGACAAGATATACGTCTGCAACATGAGCCGGACCCTGGCGGCACTGGCAAAGCCCATCTTTTCCAGGCTCCCCTCGATTGTCTCGGATCGCATTATGATCATATCCGACGCTGAGAGGAAGTCCGGCAAGCTGTTGGAGTACTTTGACGAGAGTGTCCTGCCGGTGGCGCTGGGCGGCAGCAACGACTGTGATCATGAGGAGAACCATGCCAGGTTTGCTGTGACCATCAGGGAGCACTTTGAGCAAATGAAATCCGCCCTGCTCCGTGGCCTCTCAGCGAAGGAGTGGGAACTGACGTGCCTCTTTCCACACGGGCTTCCGGAGGACGCGAACCCGCTTGCTGAGCGGCTGAGAGGCGAGCCGCTTCTCTCCACGTTACACTCTAACGCCTTTGAGGATTCACTTTGGAGCCCTTCTTCACCGGCCATTAACTCCTCTATTGGCGTTGAATCGTTGGATCTGATCACGTGCGACTCGCTTAACGCGGATTGCTTAGTCGCATCCCACAGCGACGGAGGGAGGCATGCCGTGCGTGGGCTGCGCGCTGTTGGGCATTCGTTGACGATAAGTAGTAGGAACTTTGTGGATGATTACGTGGAGCAGTTTGTCCTGCTGGAGTCTTTTTTCCGCAGCAGCATTGCCGAGACGGCGGAGCGCGAGTGGCTGTCTATTTTGCAACGCGAAGTTCCGGCACGTCGCATGCTGCGTGCTGCGGAGCAAAATTTCTGGAAGAACACGCTTTTGTTTCAACGCCTGCCCGTTTTAATACGGCTTATTTCCAAGGGCTCACTTTGGCTGGCGCTCATGGTGATGTCGGTTTACTTTCTCATTGCCACTATTTTTGGAACGCTTTTTCTTTGTTGCGTTATGAATACACTCTTTTTTTCGATATTCATTAGGCCGTACAACATCTTCCCGTACGGCTGCGCCCTGATTGTGACGGTGTGCCAGTGCGTCCTGTTCTGCTCGCGCGGGGTTGAACTGATGCGTCGCACCTACGAAGGTCAACTGATCGACGCCTTCAGGGTGATTGGCCCAAAGGGGCTGCTCTTGCAGGGAGTGTTGTGTATTGCAGCTGTGATTGTTTTTTTTGTGGTCTTCTGCGTTATGGCGTCAAACCACGGCGTGGCTACTGGGATTCAGTACTCCGTTGGAAGTGGATGGGCCGTGGCACTGTGCATTATAGTGCTGTACCACTTCCTGTACGCCTTTGGAATGACAGGGTACCGCAGAAACTCCCGACAAGGCGATACCAGTGTTGCGACGCTGTACTTTTTTCTAGATGTGGATATGGACGAGAATCACAGCACCGTGCAGGATACACCGACCACGGAGGTGGCCGTTGCGTCTGTTGTGGCATTGTCAGCCTTTGTGTGTGGATTTTGCTACTTGCTGCACGGTGCCATCTTCTTCCTTGGTGCGACTGTGATAATGACTTTCCTCGTTGCTATGCTCGCAGTTCTGTTTGCGAACGCTGGTAACAATCTCTCCACAGGCAGCTTGTTAATCGTCGCTGCCCTTTACTCTTGCCTCACATGGTTGACAATAGTCTTTACCTCCGCGGCGCACGGCTGGCGTGGGAATTGGGGCAGATCCTTGGGCGCGCTCTTAACCGTAGCCTTGGTGACAGACGCTGTTATTGTTATTTGTGCATTCATGCCTGTACGGAACCGGGTGGCGCGTCGTTGGATTTTTCGTGCGGCATGGGTGTGGATTGTGATACAGTCCGCTGTCTTCCTCGTTTTTGCATTTCTCACTGACTACCGCATGGGCATCATCACACTTGCGTTTAGCCTTCACTTGGTGTTGTACGAACTGCGGGCGAACTACGGCTCCAGTAACTACGGCGTGGTGCTCACGGTTGCCGTCTTCGTCGCAATGTTACTCTTCTGCGTCTTGGGTGGGTGGCAGACGACACGTGTCCGCTACGACACGCCGGCTAGCCCGTGGCTGCTGTCAAATTACAGCAATAATGCGATAGCGGACTCTGCCTTCCCCGCATATAACCATTTTCCATCATCGCTTCCGGTATGTTGGCCGCGCTTTTCTGCTCACGTGGACATTGTTGGGATGGCGCTCTTTGCGAAGCTGTCGAATGCACGCTCGTTGGACGTCATGCTGACGGACCTCCACGCGTGGTTTCCCAACTTTACGTACATCCACAATTCCAGCTTCTCTTCCTTGTCCTTTTTGCAGACGGAAGTTTTTGAGACCTCGTCCAATGGGTATACCACGACTATTCTCACTCTTAGTCCCAGCGACCACATCTACCCTCTGATGGAGTCCATGACGATCTGGGTAAACGTGGTGGCTCTTTCGCTGCTGTCACCCGTCACACCGCCTCTCTGGTTTATTCAGTTGGTGTCGTACTTGACCGTAGCAGAGAAGTTATCCCCGCTGCTGTGGAAGGCCTCCATCGCCCAGGCCCGGGAAAAGTTGGGTCACTACGTGGCATCTGTTGTGAGCCCAACGCATGAGGTGTTTCTTGTGGGGCACGGCCTTGCTGGTGCAGCCGCCGCTTTTTTTGTTTCGGACATGCCGGAGGAAGTGCATGGTGTGACGTTTGCCTCGCCGCTGAACGCCATTGCGTGGCGTAGTGGCCGTCAGTGGATATCCGATGCGTTGCCTGGCCGCGTCTTGTCTATTGTGTCATCCTCGGCGGTGTTTGCGCTGCGTTGGATGTGGGGAGAGTTGTCGGAGGTGATACCGTGCAGGTCGTTTGCGGGCGAATGCCACAACATTGATTCAATTGTGCGGATGCTGTGGGCGTTTTGCCGTTACAATAAAACACTGCCCATCGATTAGAGGGACCCCGCGGAGCGATTATTATTATTATTTTCTTCTGGACCCCGGTGAGCCAACGAAGTAATTTGGCGAATAATCCATGTGACCAAAGCGAAGCGTAGATCTACTTGGGATACGCAGAAAGAGTGCGTGCCGTGGTGCACAGTAAAGCAGCAGTTTTTTTTTTTGTTTGCTGGTGTTGGTAGACATGAAGGGAGATGTGTGGGGGTGTGCCACTCCCGCCTCTGCGAGTAGTTGTGCGCAAGTCTCTCACACCTTATTTGGTCGGTGGATGCCGCTCTTCACTACATATTATGTGGATGTTGTTTGTTTTTTTGTTTCGCCTTCTCTCTTTGGCTTTGCTTGCACCGTGTTAGTTTCCCACACGCGGCCCGTGGTGCCCACTCCACCGTTTGCTGTGGTGAACTTTATTTGTTTTTTTCTTTGTTAGGCCGCCCCGCCGAGAAGGGCGAAAGGGACGCAGAGAATTGGGCCAAAGGCGTCTCGTACTTTTTGCGCCTTCCGGAGCAGGAGAAGGACGCGATGAGTGGGGCTGCGCCCGTGCGGCGTGTCACGGCGACCTCTGGCGCCGGCTTCAAAGACGCGCTTTTTTCTCCCACCCGAGACACCGCCACGGCAGACGGCAAGTCTACGCGGGGCGGGCGACGGAGGTCTGAGGCGGAACGCCACGGGGTGCCGTCGCTCCAATGCCTTTCCCGCAATTTTGAGTTTCTCTCCCGTGAGGTGAGACAGCTCTCTACACGCGGAGAAGCGGCGTCCTCGCCACCGAGTTTGGCTTTGCCCGAGCAGCAGCAGCAGCGGCCGAAGTTGCCGCTTATTCGCGAGCTCTCAGCAGTGACTCCCAGAATTTTGTCGCGGGTTCGCAACGGTCCGCCTTTCACGTCTCGCACTAGGGCTTTCACGCATTTTGTGGCGTTGGAGGAAAGACCAGTAGCTGTGTCACCTGCAGTGGCGTCAAACAAAAAGGCTTCGGCGGAGAGATGCGTCACAAGTGATTCACGGCGGCCTTTGTCAGGAACACGAGCCGCAACCTCCTCCGGGAGCACGCGAGGAGGCCGCATTCGTGTGGTGGTACGCAAGCGCCCCATGGAGCCTGGTGACACGGGGACGGATGCTGTCTTGGTGAACTCCCCTTGGGTGCACGTCTCCGTCAAGAGGCGACGCGTTGATCTCACCGACTACGAGGATGTAAACGACTTTATGTTTGACTCCGTCTTTGCGGAGGACACGACGAACGCCCATTTATTTGACAGCTGCGGCAACGACCTGATTGTCACAGCACTCGCCGGCGGCAGCGCCTCATGCTTTGCGTACGGCCAAACTGGTAGTGGCAAGACGCACACGATGCAGGGGAATCAGCAGGAAAAGGGACTGTACCTTTTAGCCGCGGTGGAGTTGTTCATGCGACTCCCGCCAGAGCACGAGGTGCACGTCGCCCTGTACGAAATTTACAGCAACTCCCTTTTCGATCTGCTGAACGGCCGCGTCCCAGTCACGCTGCGGGAGGACCACCACCACCGGATGAATATCTGCGGCCTGTCGTGGCACAACATTGCCTCCGCGGAGGCGCTGCAGTTGCTCATTGGCAGGGGCACCTACCAACGCCGCACCGGCAGCACAAGCGCGAATGAATGCTCCAGTCGCTCCCACGCCGTCTTGACAATCCGCATCCTTCACCGCCGTGACGCATCGTTTTGTGGAACGCTGAACTTCGTCGACCTCGCCGGCAGCGAACGGGCGTCGGACACGGCGGCGGAAGACCAGCAGACACGCCGGGAGGGGGCGGAGATTAACAAATCGCTGCTGGCACTGAAGGAGTGCATCCGGGCGCTGGATGAGAAGAAGAAGCATGTGCCGTTCCGCGGCTCAAAACTGACAGAGATACTTCGTGACAGTTTTATGGGGAATAGCCGGACTGTGATGATAGCAAATATCTCTGCCTCCTCCTGTAACTACGAGCACACGGTGAATACACTTCGGTACGCCTTCCGCGTCAAAGGCCTTAGTGTGGCCAGTGTCGTTCCGAGTAAGGCGCGTAACGCGCCGCGGCCGGTGCGTCAGAATGTCTGTGACTTTTCGGAGCTGCTGAATTTTACCAATGACACAGCGGAGGATGCGCCGACGCAACGAGCAGCCACGCCGTTGAGGTGTAGAACTCATCCACACGGGGTGGGCTCCCAAGTGTCTGGAAATCGCAGCCGCAGACCAAATATGAGCCACCCGAATGCGCAGGGCAGTAACATGATTGTGTCTCCGCCTCACGGGATGTTGCTTGCCAATGAGAACACCCCCCGTATGAACCTCCATGCGATGGCGCATGAAAAAGTATTGAATTTGATTCCCCTGGACAAGTTGCGGGAGAAGCTTTCGAATACAGACGACATCAGTGCACCGGGCAGCGCCGACGCGTTGGCGAGCCCAAGTGGTGGAACGACGGAGCAGCAGCAGGTTTTGGAGATTGTCAATCAAGTGGTGGATGTGTTGAAGCTTGAGATGGAGCCCTTGCTCATGAGGGGTGTACGGAGGCGTGATTGTCTTATCAGGAAGCTTCGCAGCGAAAACATTGCTCTGCGGGCAATAATTGCAACACTGGGGAAGAGGGCGGAGGAGTGCAAGTATTGCAGGCGACAGTTGGGGGAAACATTGGCGGCGCCCATAACGTTATAGCCGCCAACTGTGTCTGGCGGTGCTTGTATGTGCGTGTTATATATTTTATTTATTTTTTCTACTTAACACTCTCGAATCACTTGGTGCTTTTGGTGTGGTGCACCACTAGTTGAGGGTCTTTTGACTCTCTCTGTTTTGTTTTTTGCCTTAGCGCATTTTCCGGTGGCACGTCTTGACCACAGCTTCGTGTGATAATCTCCCTCGTTCCGTTGACGTTGGCCGGATGGAAGGAGTGCTGCGGGTGGATGCACCCATTTTTTATGACGCCTATTTTCCCTGTTGCGCATGTCTTTCTGTCTGTCTGTGTCTGCGTGCGTGTGTTTATGCATCAGACGTCGTATATGTTGCTTTCTTCGTGTGCGGTGTTATTGCTCTTCTGCGTACGTGACAACTACGGAGCGCGTCGCTTAGCCGGAGACACACCCCTGCGGTGGACGTTCACGTCTTCCTTGTCGCTGCTTTGTCTTGGTTTGACATGAGTCTGGCAGCGGTGGTGGGGATTGTCGAGCCTCTGCCACTCCCCCCACTACGGTGAAAAGAAGAGTTAATGAGACGAGGGGCTTGTGGGCGGCTGGGGCAGTCCTGTGCGATAGCTCAGTAAACATGATGCGTTTCTTTTTTTTTTTTTATGGGGTGCGTGTGGAAAACCGTGCAGCATCTCTGCTTGTGCCGAGCCGTTTTCGGAAGGGATACACGGGACGACAGATGTTGAGGCGTGCACGAGATACAGGCACATTCATACATACACGCACATGTGTAACGTTGGATGCACCTTCTACCTCAGAATGGATTGTGTTTGTGTGGTGGTGGTGGTGGGGCATTTGCTCGGCGTTGGCAGGCCTTTGCATCCACCTCTTCTCCCTCTCCCCTCCTCCCTGCGCCACCGCTTCACCTCCGAGGTCGTCCTTCCCAGCACTGGGAGCAGACACCCGCTAGAGCGGAAATGGATCCGTGGCGCAGTGGAGGGGCAAAAAAGGATAAATTTATATCTGTGGGTTTGTTGTTGCGGGATGGTGGGGAGTTGTGCAGCGTGGAAGAGCACGTTTTTATTTCTCTCTCCCTTCCTCCAACTCCGTTTTTGCTCTTGTGTGTATCTGGCACCCTTCCCGCCCCTCTCCCTCCGAACACCGCAACTTGTGGAGGCGTGCAGAAGCAGGCGTCTTGGCGTGACGCCGAGCTTCGTTCGTAGACTTTTGGTCTTCCGTTCCGCGCCCTCACGCAGAAGCCAAACAGGAGGGTGGTGGTTTATGCGCCAGACAACCGTTTTTTTTTTGCTGGTTTGCGTCCTATTTTGTCGGCCTTTTCCACCTTGGCCTCCTGTCGCTGCGCAGGGCGCCACTGGACCATTCATTGTTGTTGTTTTTTCTGCTTTTTTGCTTCCTTTGTGGATCGCTCGCTTTTGTTCTCTTCCTTTTGCTCCTGCGTGAACTACTTTTTTTTCTTTTTTTTTTTGCAGTACCGCAATGAAGGGTGGAAATTTCGAGAGGGATGCGTGGCTGGTGAGTTTGCAGCTCTTCCTGGACGTGCGGCTGCGAACCGTGCCGTTTCACGTGGCTTCGCGCAGTCGTCCCGGCGTCTCTGTCCCATTGCCGGTTCCCAACACGCAGCACATCATTGACGGTGTCATGTGGAGCGTGCGTGACCACGCGGCGTGGGCGCCGGACGCCTGGCTGACGATTCAGAATCATCTCCACGGCTGCTCGCAGCGCCACACTCAGCTGGTGGAGCGGCTCTCACAGACGCACGCGCCCACAAATTTACAGGATGGCGAGGAGGTGGAGCGGGGGCGTCTTTACTCTAGTCACGCGTGTGTGCAGGACCTCTACGTTGCCTTCTGCGTCGTGGACGCCTTCCTGCGCCACGTTGCGGGGGAGTCGCTATCGACTGCACGAGAGGCTGTTGAAAAAGAGCTGCCGCGTCTTGTGGCGGATCACATGCCCATCTGGCAGCCCGCACGCAGCCAATACACACACGATGCCATTGAGGACTGCCGGCTGCTCTTTCTGGACTTGCTGCGCTCTTGGGCGGTGACGAAGCTGCTGCGTCCCGACACGCACCGTCGGATTGAAGAGCACGTGCGGTATAAACTAAAAACGCTACGGCACAATGCCGCGACTTACGAGGGCGACAAGAACGTTGATCGCCGCCCATCAGAGGCAGTCAGCGCCGGGCTGCGTGTGCTGCTTGCTGGCACAGGGCCGGCGCAGGAGCTGACACCTGCGCCGTCGACGCCGGCACTCGCCACCATTGATGTTGTGCGCCGGAACATGCGGGAGTTTGTCGTTGCTATTTTTCCGTCGCACCGCTCTGATGCAGGGAAGAAGCGCTGTGCCCACTGCGGTGCTGTGTTCAAGACGCTTGCCGCAAAGAGTGCGCACTACCGCTACCACTTCTACAACCGCAGTTATCTGACGGGGGAGAAAATTGTTCGCTTGCCGTACCCCACGCTTCAGGACTACGTTGCTCACGAGGTGAACTCGCGCGTCACCGGGGACTTTGTCAGAATCACGGAGGGTCTTTTGGACGTCCTCCGTGTGCCAGACAAGCGGACAGTGCACGTGCGAAGGGAGAAACGAGAAAAAAAGTCCTCGTGAGAGGGGATGCGTGTGTGTGTGTGTATTGTTGTGTTTTTGGGCATTTTTTCCCCTTGCCTTGTCTGCATGTCTGCTTGGCTGCGTGTGGCAGCTGCGTTTATTAACAGCGGCAACAACAGGGGAGTTGACTTCTTTCCTCTTGTTGATTTTTTGTGGTGTTCTCACTTTGCCTGTGCTTCTCTCTCTCTTTGTGTGTGTGTGTGGTTCCATCAGGGTCTGAGAGAGTATCCGCCGCCTTTCTACCCTCTCCCTTTTTGTGTTTCCGCCTTTTTTTTAAAAAAAAATCTTCTTTGCATTTCCGCGTCCGCATGAATCGCTGGGTTTTGCACATGCAACCGAAGCACACACATGAGTGATGCGGCGAACCCTCACAACGAAGCGCAGCGCACTCGCTGTGCTTGGCCTGGATGAGCGGGTGTGTTACTCCGAGGCGGAGGTGAAGGCGGCGTATCGTCGACAAGTCAAAATTTTGCACCCCGACGCAGGCGGCAGCGCGTCGCGTTTTTGCGAGTTGCATGACGCGTACTGTTCATTGTGCGGCGGTCGCAAGTCCACCGACGCGACGTCTGAAACGTGCGATGGGAGCCCATTTTACACTAACGCCCATTCGCAGTGGTGTAGTGGCCGTTACGACGAGGGTAGTTGCGGTGAGGCTTTTGCGCGCGGTGCCTCCCGTAGTAGTGACGGTGATTTTGGCGTGGGATGGGACGACGACGGGCGATACGCAAACCGGTCGACCCGCGACTTTTACCGCCCGTATACCTCAAACCCCTTTGCTCATGGCTACACCGACGAGGAAGTTGTAGAGGCGAAACGACGGAATGGGTGGCGTGTGGCGTGGGTGGTGCTGAAGCACGGACTCCTCTGGGGCGGCCTGGCGTACCTCCTCTTTGTTTGCTGGTGCGAGAACCGCATACAACGCGCTATTGAGGCCCGCAATGGCGGCTACGTGGACCCGGCGTACTGGGAGAAGCTGAAGGGAGACGAGAGGCGTGGGTATCCCCCGATGGTGCAACTGCACTGGACGGATGCGAGCAATGAGGAGTTTAAGCGGGCGTGGAACAACGGCCTTGAGGCGCAGCGGCGGCGGGGATCGCCGTTTGGGGGCGGGGGCGGCTACGCAAGCCGTTCGGTGGCGGTGACGTTTCAGGGTCGCCCGTTCACTGCAACGGGTGTTCGCGGCGCTCGCACCGGCGTCTGGAAGACTGCGGCGACGTATGAGAGCGACGAGCACTGCGAGCTGGACGACGTGGAGAGTGACTGAAATCAACCCGCACAAAGCAGCACAGGGAATTGTGGTGGTGCGCTGTGCGTGCGTGCGTGTGTGTGGCGGTCGAACGCTTCCCCTCTCAAGCAGCTACAAGAACAAGACAAAAAGTAGTAGTCGTTTGATGTTTTTTTTTTTAGTTTTTTTTCTTTGCGACGATGTCTTTTGAGAGTTAAGGTGGAGAGTACCGTTTGTCTTTTCCAACAGTTTTGGGTGGCTGCCTCTGCGGCTTTTGCCGCGTCTGTCGCTCTTTTTTGTTATTGGCGGCTTCTCTCCGCCTTTCACTTCTTCATGTGCGTGCGCCTTAATTATTATTTTTCTCGTACCGTCTGTGTGTGCGCCCTTCTCGCTCCGTCGCCCCCTCTTCGCCCGAGGAGGTAGTACCAACAGCACAAGGTCTAGCACACACATACTCCGGCGCAGCCAAGGGGAATTCCTGTACGCATTGGCTTGTCTACAAAGCCGTCAACACTTTTAGGCAAACGTTGTGGGAGATATGAGTCGGAAGGTGGGCGCGCAGATTAAACGGTTCTTCCAGGAG
Organism: Trypanosoma rangeli; assembly: GCF_003719475.1. Lineage (NCBI taxonomy): Eukaryota > Euglenozoa > Kinetoplastea > Trypanosomatida > Trypanosomatidae > Trypanosoma > Trypanosoma rangeli. Next base: position 84,979 of record NW_021705767.1, read on the forward strand.
AACGCCACGACACCCGAGAACAGGACCAGCGAGGAGAAATGGTCATCAAGCGAGGGCGGCAGCGTGTTAAGCTGGCTGGCGCAACGATCTCTCCAGCAGCCATCGCGAGGAGCGATTGACTACCTCAGCAAGGCCCGCTCGTCCGAAAATCCACCGGCCGTGGCCCAGAGCTTCGTGCCGAAGCCGCGCTCTCAGCAGCAGCCGCAGCAGCAGCAACAACAACAACAGCAACAGCAACAGCAACAGCCGCAGCAGCAACAACAACAACCGTCCATGGGGTCCACCGCGAAGGCCTCGCGTGTGTTGCCCGCAGCGGCGCTGGGAGGCCAAGTTGTCCAGCAGGTGAGGGTGGGCGATACAATCATCGTTCCTGGCGAAACCTTCTCGGCAGGGGGCCAACGAGATCAACCGCAACTGCGCGTGGCGACAAGCGAAAGGAGTTACCGGGGGCGAGGTCGTCGCGAGACGAAGGAAGAGCGCCTCAAGCGGCGCTTTGAAAAGATGGCGGAAGAGGCGCAAAAGCGGCACGAGGAGGCACTTCGTGCGGATCCGGAGTATCAGAAAAAGTACCAAACCTATCAAGAGCTCCAGGCGGCTCAGCACGAGGCGCATACGGGTTTTCTTGAGCGCTATGCCCATCAGGAGCACCTGAATCTTAACAATGCGGTCATTGAACGTCTTGACATCCCGGTGATTCTTGAGCTTATTGAGCAGCACGATGTCACCTTCATTTGCACGGATACGGGCAGCGGCAAGAGCACATTGGTCCCTAAAGCGCTTCTGGAGCTGTCCCAACACACGCGGGTTGTTACCACCCAGCCGCGCCGCACAGCCACCATTTCCATTGCGTCAAGAGTTGCCACACTGCGACGCGAAAACGTGGGTGAGGATGTTGGATATTGGATCCGTGGCGACAAGCGAGGCGATGATCAGACACGACTGTGGTACATGACAAGCTACACGCTCCTGCTGCACTTGCTAAATAATCCTCTGAACCCCCCCTTTACGCACATTGTTCTCGACGAGTTTCACGAGCGGCAGCCGGACATTGAGGTGACCGTGGCCCTGCTGCGCCTTTGCCTTTTGAAACAAACCTCAAACTTTAAACTCATCCTCATGAGCGCTACGCTTAATACCGCGGACTGGGAGGAGTACTTCACAGGGCTCAAGGTGGCAACATACAAGCAAAGCGAGCCTGAGCATCCAATTCATGATTACTTCATGGAGGACGTCTGCGCGTTGACAGGAATGCGGTATAGTGGGCCATTGGATATCCTGAAACGTAACGTGGGCTTCGCACTGCTAGAAGAGCACATGACCATTGCGCAAAACCTTATCATCTATCTTAACCTCTATGCGGACCCGCAACACGCCGTATTGGTCTTCTTACCGGGCTACGCGCAGGTGGAGCAGTTCCAGCTGTGGCTCGAGAGAAATATGCCTAAGCCAGTCGATGTTGTGCCATGGCATAGCTCGGTGGAGCTTTCCGTCATTGAAGGCGCTATACGCCGTCGGGACTTGTATCGTCAGAAGATTTACCTGGCGACAGATATTGCGGAGGTTTCCATCACGCTGCCAGATGTTGTCTTTGTGATTGACTTGGTGCTGGTGAAGCGTCCGAAGATTAACCGGGAGGATCCCGCCACCGTGCTGCACCCTCCACTGACGATGCAGTGGATTTCAAAGGGAAGTGTGGCACAGCGACGCGGTCGCATTGGTCGTGTGCAGCAGGGCTTCTACTTTTGTCTGCTTCCCTCCTCTGCCGTTGCGTCTCTTCCCGATCACGCCAACCCACCCATTGAAAACACCCGTATTGACGAACTCTCTCTGCACTGCCTGCAGCTTGTGTCGAACCCAGTGGCGATATTTAGCATATGCCACGGCCAACCGCTTTTGGAGACTATCACGGTCTCCATGGATACCTTGTCTCATCTGGGATGTATTATTAACAAGAAGGATCCTCTGGCAGGGGGCGAGCGCATTTCCGAAATTCATTCCAACAGCCAGTGGAGCCCGTTGGTGCTCGAGGCGGCGAGGGATGTCGTTCTCGCAGAAGTCGATCAATACGATTGCACATTTATTGGTCGAATCCTGCAGCTCATCCCAGTCTCCCCGCAGGCTGGAATGCTTGTCTTTTACGGTATTTTGACAGGACTTGAGTCACTCATGATACTGGCAGCGGCGGTCACAAGCAGTCATTCACCGTTTGCTCCAAACCCACATGAGCAGCAGCGGCGAAAACGTGACAGGCTTCCGCAAGCCATGGAAGAGACGGAAAACGTCATGCGTGACATGTGTTGTGGCCTACGCAGCGATGTTGTGGCGGTCATGAAGGCCGTTCTTAACTTCCGCGTGTGCGTCAGCGAGAGCGGCGACGATGCCGCACGCGTGCGTCAATGGTGCCTTGACCACCACCTCAGCCAGGAAAAGCTGAGGAGCATTCTGGACCTCGAGCAGCACATCAAGTATGAGCTGGCCAACTTTATTCCCTTTCGCGACGTTGTGGACCCGCAGGAGCTTGTTGTGCAGCTTGAGAAGATTGCGCCGATTGTTCTTGTCATGTCGAACGTAGCCTTTGCCTCTCAGTCGCTGGAGGTGACAACGGAGGGCAACACCTACACGAACTCCGTGGAGACTGCGGTGGGTGTCTTCACCGACACCACCGCCGTGCCGGACATTCGCTCGCCGAGCTGCCTGCGCTGGCAGGAAGGCGACATTGTCGTTCCAGTGCAGCTCTCTTGTCTCGGCAACCGCATGCTCGCCAGCTTCGCGACTGCCATTGCATCGCACAAGCAGTTTTGGCTATCGCTGCTCTTGCTGACCCACCGGGTCCACTACGCAGCATTCGCTGACGACGATGGCGCCTTTTACGTCTTCTCCGTGAAGTACCACAGCATGACGCGGTACGTGGAGACGGACGCGCAGACGGGGTATGCGGTGCTTCACTTTCGGCGGCTCCTCAGTCTGGCGTGCCAGACGCTGCGACTTCAACATGAGCATCAGGAGATGTACGACGACGAGTTCACCGCACTGCTGCATCGCTACGGGCTGAAGCCTCTGTTGGAAGCACAGCGGGACGTCATCACAACCATGGCGGCCTTCCTAAATAACACGGAGCACATTACCGTGGACGAGGTGGAACACGACGAGGAGGACCTTGACGAGGTTTCCATGATAACTCTGGCGCTCCCGCAGCCGAAGGAGGACTGACGGCGCAATAATTATTTTACAAACAAACGACGCGAGTACACGCAACCGCAAGGTGAACAAAACGAAAAGGATGATGAGAGGAAAAGGAAGCAAAAAAAAAACAACAACAACGCATGCGCGCGGACGGAGCCACGTAGAGACGCCAAACTCTGCTGTGTGCTTTGTTTGGGTGTACTGCTGTGAACTATTTGAACATGCTGGGTGCGCGCCGGTTGCCGTGGCGCAGATAAATATAGATATCTGCATCCGCACGCACGAACGCGCGCGTTGTGTCCCCCGTGGGCCGTGGGGTGCGGCGTGTGGCGGTGGGTCAACGTCCCTCTCGACGCCTTTTCTCTTTCTTTCCTTATGTTCCTTTTTTCCCCCCCTTCCGTGCTGATGTGCCTTGCACATTCCTTTAGTTCTACATGGCGGGCGGAAGGGAGGGGGCGTCGAGGCGCCGACGTGATGCCCGCAGGAAGGAAGCGAGCGCATGTTGGGGCGGGTTCGCCAACCGCCAATGGATCCTTTTGCGAAAGGCGCTGCCTTCTTCACCTGGACTCTCGGGAAGACGCAGAAGGACTTTTTTTGGCACTACTTTGAAAAGAAACCGACGCGCTTCTCGCACGGGGAGTCAGCGCACTTTACTGAGCTGCCGCTTGCAGTGCCGGCTGTGAGGTGGTCAACAGAAGTCATGCTTCAGCTTGCGGCCGAGAAGTCGCCGCCGCACGCAACCGACGTCAACATCGTCTGCTTTGACGCGGCGCAGAAGAAACGCGTTTTTTTTTTTTTTTTGGGAGGAGGGGGGCGGCATTCTGACGGAAAACGATATGCGACGCTGCATGCGAGAGGGATGATCCGTGAGGTTTTTGCGTCCACAAGAGCGCGCCGCCGAGAACTCCGCGGTGCTCGTGCGTATGGAAGAAATATTTGGCTGCTTTTGCGGGCTGAACAGCTACTGGACGCCGGCAAACAGTCGGGGATTTGCGCCACACTACGACGATGTGGATGCCTTTCTGCTGCAGCTTGAAGGCTAAAAGGAGTGGCGCCTGTACGACCCACCCCCGAGAAGCTTCCCAAGCCACGGCAGACACTTCGCCTCGTTCCTGGCGATGTACTGTACATGCCCGTGGTACAGAGCATCAGGGACGGACCTGCATCCACGCCCACTCGCTGCACGTAACCTTTTTGGAAAGCCAAGTGAATGCGTGGGGGGACTTGACGAAACACACCATCACCCACGTTGTGGATAAGTTAGCGGCAAACCACATTCACTGACGGGAGGCACCACCAAAGACAGTGGGCGCCGCATATCACCCGGCGTTTTGCGGAGAGACCCGTCTCTCCGCACTGACGGAAAAACAACAAAAACGTCGCCTCATGCTGCAGTTGGCTTTTCAACAGATGGAAGCCGACATCTTCGATCACCTGTGGGACGAAGAGATTATGGATGAGTGCTGTGGCATGTGCGTGCGACAAACTTTGGCGAAGCAACAGCCGTTGCCATCTTCTATTGTCTGCAGCACACAACGCACGGCTCCCATCAAACTCAACTCGATTATTTGTCCACTAGCCCCCCATTGTGCACGGCTGCTGCTTGATTTTGCAGGGGGCGTATGCATACCACTGCTGTGTCATCTCATCTGTATGCCTTGCCTCGCCGTGCCGAAGGGTTTGCCGCGTTTTGAAGTGGGCGTTGCTCCTGCCATCGCGACCGTATTGGCGGTGTCTGCGTGAGGCGTGTGCGTGTCTGACTTACCGGTTTTTTCCTTTGGTAACGCTGTCGACATTCTTGCGAATCGACTAACGCCGGTGGAGGCCCTGCACGACGCAGGCATCCCGCTGTACTGTAGTTCGCTACAAACTGCCTTACACCTTCTCTCTCCCCCCCCCCCACACCACACACACGTGTCACACTCCTTCCATCGGTCCATATTTTTACGTGCCGTGTGTCTTCTCGAATTAATTTGGCGGCCTGCGCGCCAGCCCCGAAGAGTGGGAAACTGCGGTGAAGGGGCAGGAAGCGTATATCACCCCCATCACGCAGTCACGCAGGAGGAGCGCTGTGAGGTGCTCTCCTCCCTGCCCTTGGAAAGGACAGCAACAACAAAAGTGACGCACCGAGAAGAACAAATTTATACACTAATAGCGACACGAAAAGAAAAACAACAACAACGAATCTACAATACATCAAGAGGAACGGGGTTGCCTACCAGGAGGTGTCTTAGGTTATGTTGCAACTGTGAGAGGCTTTGCGTTTCTTTATTTGCGTAGATGTGCTCTTGTGTGCAGCGCTTGTACAACTCGAGGGGAAACTCCGCTAACACTCTTGGGAAGCATGGCTTTTGCACGTCCTCAATATCCATCCCGTGTCTTTGCCGAGGCGCCTGCGTAGTTGGAGAATTTGGTAGACGTGGTTTTTTTCTTCTCACACTCTGCACGTTGGCTGGTTCTTGCGATTCTCGGCCGGTATTTGTGGCGACTTGTGCGGTGTCTGGTGTGTGCTCGTGTGTGCGGTTGCTCTTACCTTCTTCTCTGCCTATCTGTCTATGTGTGTTAGCTCCATTTCTTTTGGATGGGGCCGTTCTGTCCTTATGTTTCTTGTTGTTTACTCCCCTCCATGTTGTTTTCTGTGCTTCAGAGTCGTTATGAACGTGGACGTTATAGATGCGACGGCGGAGGCACTTCCGCTGGAGCTGCTGAACGCAACAAACAAGGAGCTGACGGCGCAGCTGTCGCGCCACGAGCAGCTGTGCGATGATAAGGTACGTGAGATAGAAGACCTGCGGCGGCGGCTACAGTTCATGAAGGAGCATCTCAGCAACGTGCGCGGGGAGGTCGTGAACACCCAGAGCCTGGTGGAGTGCAAGCGGCGTGAGGTGGAGTCGGGGACGCACATGTACCGCCTTCTCGACCGCGAGTGCGGCCGGCTGAAGCAGGGGAAAGCGCAGATGCAGGCGCAGCATGCGGAGGTGCAGGAGCGGCTTCTGGCGGTGCAGAACTGCATCTTCCA
>NW_021705768.1:0-10149 GCF_003719475.1 Trypanosoma rangeli
ATCAGCACGATGGCAGGTGGCGGCGCGTGGGCAGCGATGAAGAGGCCACCGAGTCCGCCCAGCCTCACTAAGCCACGACAACGGTAGCCGCACATTGTCATTGTGCACGCAGCCTCTCCCTTTAAACGATGCGAGGAGTTCAGCACGCATGCAGTAACCCAAACGTCAGCCACTGCGCGCTGAAAGCGGCACGGAAGGAACAGCTGCCTCTCCCTTCCGCCGTGGGCCCTTGGGCGGCCGTGAAACACACCCGGTCGCAGAGTGACAACGCCTACGTGGCACAACACATGAAAGGGCAGGCTTTGTGGTCGCCTAGCTGGCATGCAAGGGCAGGGCAAGAAGGGAAAGAAGTGGGAACAAGAAAAAACGATGATGGGGGCGCACATGAGCACACCGAGCGCCGTCAGACAAAAAAAAACACAAGCAAATAAAGTGCACGTCAACAACGCACAAGAGATTCTTGCTGCATACTTGCCCGCACCCCACCTTCTTCCCCGCTGTTTCCAAACTGCGCGAGAGCCGGATCACAGGAGGGATGCGGAGACGCAGGAGTGTGTTCTTACTCCAAGATGCCCAAGGGCACTTCTTGCACATCGACCCCTTCTCACACTCCTGAATCCATTCACAGGAGAGACCCGCGTGGAAAAGAAAAAAAAAAGGAATAAATGCTTCTTCTGCACACTGGTGGGTTCTCTCCAAATGATGCAACTGCAGCGCAACAACTTCTTTTGGGTCGTTGTTTATTATTACGTTTAATTTTGCGGGTCAAAAATGATTGTATTCCTCTTTCGCTCCAATCCCTCTCAGACGCCCTTTGACGACTTATCGGCTGTAGCCTTGTCACTACCACACACACACACGCACATCTTATCACTGCCTCACAGCCCATCCCGTTTTTTGTTCCAGAGGTTTTTTTTTGTTTGCTCTGCTTCTTTCCGTTTTGCGTGACACCTCTTATCTCCTAGAGGGCTCACAGTGGCACGGGAGGGCAAATGCGGCGCATTGGTGCGTTGGTGGTGGCAGAAGAGGAGGGAGACAAGACACGGCACCGCATATCCTGGGCTGAAAAATGGGCACAACACCACACGACACAAACAAACAAAGGGCACAAATTATACAAGTAGAATATTATACAACAAAATGTGGAGCCCTCGTTGACGGGAGCAGTGGTCCTCCTTTAGCTGAGGACCGGGTTCAGGGGAGGGAGCGTCCTTGTTCTATTTTCATCCTTTTTTCTCCCAGCCATCTCACCCCACACGTGTCAAATGCATTGCGAACGTCCAACTACCACGTGCAAAGAAAGACGGATATCGGCGTGGATACGGATACAAATGCATATGTACACATTTGAATTTCACCATTTCCCTCCTGATTTATTTATTTTTTCACGTCATTCCGTTATTTCATTTCACATCTCCCGGTTCCCCGTTCCGATTCATCCTCGTGCAGGTCAATGCATGGAATGCTGGAGGGGGAGGAAAAGATACTGCACGGGCAGGCGAGAGGGGAATTGAGACAGGCGGCCTCACGGAGGGCACGCCGCGAGGGTCCACGGAAAACAAAGAGTAGGGTGTATGAAAAAGCGGCAGCCGCCGTCAAAAAAGTAAAACCAGGAATCAAGCGCACAGAAGAAAACCATGTTAAAAAAGAAAACGTGAGTGACTCACACCCCAAAAAAGGGTTAGAGAAACAACGTCTAAAGGGATAAAGAAAGGCGTGCACCCTCAAGTACGTGAGTACACGAACGAACGAACGTGTGTGTGTGTGTGTGTGTGTGTGTGTGTAAAGAAGATGTACAACAATGAGAGAATGGCATCGTCGAGGAAAAGAAAACAAACAAAAAAAAAAAGAAGGGAAGGGGAAGAAGAAAATAAAGAACAAACGTCACTGTAGAAAAAAAAAGACGAAAAAAAAAACAAAAAAAACTAAAACTAAACAGAGAAATGGTGTTGCTGCAACTGCAAAGCGTCCCAGGACAAACGTGAAGGCAAATAGGAGGCGACGCGAGAAGAACAACACGAGTCCCTCTGCTCAACTGTAATTTTATTTATTCATTGTGTGTGTGCGTGTGTCGGTATATGTTTGCTTGTTCTTTCATTTATATAGAACGATGGATATAGATGTAGCTGCCTTCATTCTTTCTATGTTCACGTATAGGCAACAGCGGGCACGTCAGTCATCAGAGCTGTTATCTTCGGTTTGGGCCAGTGAAATCGTTAACCGCCTCGCACTCTGCCGTAGACAATCTTTCCTCACCCTCCCTCTCTCCCTCTCTGTGCGTTGGTGCGTGCGTCTTCTCCTAGCCGCATCATGTGAGGCCATGTGAGACTGACTGCCACCTCGTCTCTGGTCATTCGGTTTGCCACGTAAACCAGCATGCGCTGTAGTTTGTAGAATGTAGCTCGACGGCGTCGTTGTCGATGTCGGCCGCGCCCTCAGCCGTGAGCTTCGCCGTAGATGGTCAGAACGGTGCAAAAGACCACGGCGAAGACGCCGAGGATAATGAGCAAATACGTGGCGATGAAATTCGCCCAGCCGACCTCCTTCAGAGACCAGTTGCCGGAGTACATGTGGAAAAAGGCGGGGAACAAAAAGGCCAAAAAGCCACCGCACACACCGCCCAAGAAGCCGAACACGACGGTGATGCTCGGTATGAAAAGGCCGAGTATGAGCGCCGCCAGCGCAAGAAAGCCGCTGACGAGAAGATTACGCCGCGTGGAAACGTCCGACGTTTTCCCCCAGCCAAGGACATAATAGATGGCGTCGCGCGATGGCTGAATGCAGAGCGCAAATCCTCCGCAAAGCTTGAATGCAATGCCAACGTACGAAATCACCATCAAAACATCATTCTTGGGGTCGTACAGTCGCAGCACGGAGCCTGCCACGGCGTTGCCAAAGTCCGCGTAGCCAAAAAAGCCTGCAAAAAAGTAAAGCAAGCCTACAAACACCATACTCAACGTCGTATCTCGCGTCATGCGGTTCGGTGAGGGGTCCTGCATCTCCTCGTAGACCTCAAAGCAGTTCACCTGACAAATAAACGCAAAAATAAGCAGTGAAAGCCCATTCAGTGCTTTTGTTCCATTACCGTATAGAGACAGGTCCGACGACATCCCCTCTTTTAAGCCATTGTTGGCGGCATGCATCACCATGCAGATGACGAAGAAGATGAGGCAAGCAACCCCAATCACTGAGGCGTAGCGAAGGGAATTAATCTCCTTCGGAAGCGAGAGAGAAAACATTCCAAGCAGCCAAACCCCACTGATCAGCAAAGACTTTCCATGGCTCGTACGAAAAAACTCCGGTGTCGTTTTAGACTCCAGAATTGGGAAAAACAAGTCGCCGATGGAGATGACGTACCCCACACAGGTCCCAAAGCAAAAGACGAACATGAGCAAGGCCACAAAGTAGTCGACACCACGCATAAAAAGGCCTTGCGCCATTTCCTCATACGATCGAAATCCTGTCTTCTCCTTTGCGAGTACGAGCAGTCGAATAGAGTACACAGTGCATGCGCAGCACAGCGCAAGGAGAAGGGACGCGACGACGATGCCAGAGTCACGGAATCCCGAGGGTAACGCAACAATACCGGCCCCAAGCGTCGCACTTGCCAAGTTGAATGCGTTCGAGAGAAGTCCGCCGTAAGGCACAATGTCGGCCACACGCTTCATGGCGCGGTAGGCCCCACCGCACTTCATAGTTGCCTGGGAACGCTCCCCCTCAGCCCACTCTGTAGAGGCGACCTTCACCGCTTCATATGGGCTGCCATCCACAGGGCAGTTGTACGTTTCGTTATCCGCCGGGTTCCCTGCTGCTTCCCTCGCTTCCCCGCCTGTTCCCTCACGGCGGCCCTCCATTTCCAGTCAACGCAGGTTAGCAGCACAACAAAAAAAAAAACTATACGCGTGTACATATAAAGAAAAAGAAGAAGAAAAACAAAAAGGGGGCAATTCGTCCACAGATACAATCGCAAACACCATGTATCACAACCATATGCACACACACACACACACAGACACACAAAACCGCAACCATAAACCGACTCTTATCCCAAGATGTCTCTCGCTTTGGGCTTCAGTCCTCGTCCAGAATATCCTTCGCGAGCCGCCAACCCCATGGATTCTCTGGACACGGATACGGTGGTGCAATGGGAACACCACGTCGCTTTCGTTCCGCATCCTCTGCAGCGTGGCGCAAAGCCTGCTGTACAGCGGATACACCGGTGCCCCAGAACAACAGTGGCCGGTCGGGCACACGCCATGTCTGCCCGAGCAGCTCAGGTTGAAAAATGCGCTTTCGTCGCTCAAACGGATTTCCAGCCTTACGCTCACAATCCTTACGAATGTCTTGCCACGCCTGCACATCCGCGGCAGACACGTATGACATGCCCTCTGGAATAGGAAGCAGTGGAGGTCGCTCCGCCTCCTCCATATTCTCTAGCCACTCCATCTCCGTCTTAACGTCATTCTCCACAATTCCCAGAAGGCGTTGGGTGATTCTCTCTCTGCGTTGCTGCTGAAGTGCATGTAGCTCCTCTGCCAAGGATTGCTCGCCTCCCTTTAGGCTTCGAATAATCCGCCGCAGACTTCGAGCCTTAGTGGCTGCTGCGCTCTCTATACGTCGCTGCCGAATCACCTGCTTTGTGATCGCCTGAATCTTCTCAAACAAGGCCGTTGCTTCTGCATCGTCGTATACGTTGAATAACTTCTGCTCATGATCATCCGCACGAGAATCATCAACCACAACAGCCTGAGCTCCATCGGGGGTGTTGTTCCCTGTTGTTGCTGCTGCTTCAAACAACGCTGCTCTGCGCTCGAGAATCTGCCTATACAACTCACGGCACTGCTCCGCCTCAGGGGCAGACTCAACACCCTCAAAAAGTTTTGCGTTCTCTCTGACGCGTTTTATCTGTCGTTCCATCTGCATGTGCGCCAAGTACCGGAGTCGCTTTTCGTGCCACGATTCCAACCGCTTGTCTCTGGGATCCATAAACATTTTCTCCACAATGTTTACCACCTTCTGCACCTTCACCCGGGCAACCTCCGACTCCGCCTGGCCTGCAAGGGCGTCGCTTGGTTCAGCAGGCTTAGCCTTTGCCTGCAACGACGCCTGCTCGCGTTGCTGAATTTCCAGCAATCGCTGATACTCCGGTGTGCTCTGCAGCGGTAGCAGCAACGCCTTCTCATACCATCGCTTTGCCCAATCAACAGGTGCAGAGCCCTCCTTCGAGGCGTAGTACTGCACCACATCTAGCGTACTCAGGGTGTCTGCGTTCATGGAATACAGCTTGCGCAGATTCTCCACGTAGGCGCTCAGCGTCTCGTCCTTAGAAGTGTGATGAAACCCACTGCCTTGCGTCAGGCGGGCAAAGACCTCGCAAAACTGCAAAAACTCTTCCTGCGCACGCATCTCTGTGAGAACCGTCTCTGCGACGTTCATGTCCAATCCAACGGCCCGGCTTATCATCCGCTTCAGCTTCTCCATGCGTTCTGTTTTTTGATCCTTCTTTCCACATCGATGGCCGCCGCTCCTTTGCTGGGCCACGCGCCGCAGTCGCTCAACTTCCTTCAACTGAAGTTCTTTTTCCTCCAACGAGATCCGACGCAAACGGGCCTCCGCATATTTGAAGGTGTTCGCAAGGTGCTTCTGCGTCTCCAGGTTTAGTTCCGCCGTCATGTTCGCCAACTGTCGTCGCTCCGCCTCCGTGCTCACACCCTCCCGCTTCTTGTGAACGTAGTCTGTAAACACCTGTTTAATGTGAGTCATGGCGTTTTCCAGTTTATGGACGTTCACTGGGTCAAAAAGCGAGGCGTCCGCCGCATCGTACACCGCCTGCGACACGCCAAGGGAATGTTGCGGATTCTTCAACTGCACAGGCAAACCCAGCTTTATCCGTTCGTACTCATCTCGAACCGTCTTCTGCGGGTCCAGGTCACGGGTGTCGACCATGGTAGTCTCAAAGTACCGACGCCGCTGCTGCTCCGTCGTCTCAGTAGGGTGTTCCCGCAGCATTTGGCTCATGTACTTCGTAAATGCGTGCTTCTCGTCCATCGGGACACGTTCCCACTCACTGTCAGTGAGAGACTTTGCCCGCTCCGCCACCTCTTGTCCTAGGCGGCGGGCCGCCGTTGAGGAGCGCTCCTTTTTGCTGCGCACGGGCGGTGACGAGGCAGCGCCACCCAGGCCCGCAAACAACGCCTGCGCTTCGAAGTGCTTCTTCTGTGACGCGTGCGTCGCCACCATCTGCCGGAGCTTGGCTCGTTGGCTGCGTGGATTGAGGAGCGAACTGCCCTGCGAAGGGATGCGCTCCCCCTTGCGCAGCAAGCGCAACGCCACCCGCATCCACAGACTACCTACACAGACACAAACAAGAAACAAGGAGAGAAAAATGCCCCTCCAAATAACTATCGGCCAGAATAACTGCAACGACGGGCTTGTGTTGATGTCCTCCGTGTTGCTGCAGGGGAAAAAAAAAATGCAAAGAAAAAAAAAGGGAGAAAGCAGTAGTAAGAAAAGCAAAGAAACAAAGAACGGGCCCAGCAAAAGAGGCGCCAAAGTGAGCAAGAAGAAGTGTCACGCCGCAGGCCTACCGCCCAAAGACATCCAGACAAACTTATCCAGCGGTTCTCTCAGTGAGTGGGGGGGGGAGCGCAGGCGTTGATGAGGTCGCTCTCGGCCTCCGCCGCACTAGTGGCTAACGCCTCCACCGTAGCGTGAAGCGCAGGCTCCAACGCCTCCGAAAGTGGGACGGCGCACGTGCTCGCGGAGCTCAGCACGTATGGTAGCTGCTCCGTTCCTTGTGTCGCCGCACTCAAAAACCGGCCTGACTGTCCACATTTTCCTGCATCAATCTGCTCCACCAATTCCGGCCTCGGCAACGACGCCCCGCCCTGCCGCCTTTCCACACAAGCCCCCTCGAGGGGACTCACGGAAGACATCCAACAGCCACCAACTGCGGCGGCAGAGACAACGCGCCACGCGGCACGTCTGGCTTCCCCCGGGGGCCTCCCTTGCCACGTTCCCAAATGGCAACAACACAGACCAATTCAGCCAAAAAAGTTTCAAAAAAGAAAAAAAAACGAAGTGGAAAGATAGCCACGCCAAAAGCATTATGTGAGCACACCCGCACACCGCAACAGACACAATTCCTTGCGCCAATGCATACGTTGCACAGCTGTGCAGTGCCAAGAAAAAAGAGGCAAACAACAAGAGAGTTTCACACTCACCTCAAAGTTCCCTTCAAACACAGAGAAGATTATGGTGACCAAAGCACTGAAAACATTTACTGTGTCCTTCCAAGGCGTGAAGGTCAGCCTCCGTCTTGCAACCGCCGGCAATAACGCCGGTGTCCAAGCATAATTCAACCTCACTTCATCCGTGAGAAGTTTATCGTGCTGCAGAGTGCCCATACAAAGTCAAAGCTTCCCAGCACCAGCGCACCTTCCATGGCAACTAAAAGTTCTCCCATGCAGACGGCACAGAGTCCTACCCACAAGGAAGCAAAAGCAGCATGGCAAAGACGGCGTGTAAAGTGTTGCGCCAATAACAAAAAGGAAAAAAAAACTACAAAACTATGTGTATTATTCGCTTTTTGTTTTGTTTTTTCCTCTCTCCTTTTTGTATCCCTTAGGCGCGTCTTCCCGGCAAAACCGCCGTTTTTCGCTTGTGCAGGAGCATCATCCCGACAGACCCAACACAATGTCATCGCAGTCCGCCGCCAGAACAATGACGGAGGCCAACGGTGTGCATAGGCAAAAGCCACCTTGCGAAGAAATCAGCTCTGCCTAAGCCAACCAGGTGTGATTCTCCTATTCATTATTATTTGTTCTGTACGATCCCCCTTCACTGCTCGAGGTGTCCATGTCAGTACAATACCGTAAATTAAAAAGGTCGTTGTGCAGCTGTGAATTAATGTAGTTTTTGTTCGTTTGTTTCCTTCTTCGTTCCCTGTGTCTCTTCTTCCTAAACCATATATTCCCGTTTCGAATAGGTGTCTCTTGGTGGGGAAGAACGCACCTAACGGTGTACGATGAAACTCTGCCGCACTATATCTGCGTCTATTCTTGACCACACAGCCCCCATGCAGGGCCCGTGTAAAGCTGCATCCAAGAAAACCCTCGAAAGAGAGCAACGTCTTGAGGTGTACAATGAAGAACCACACGCACACACACGTACATAGACGCTTCCTTGGAGCTCAATGATTCTTACGGCAAAGGTCACAAAAGCCTCAGAACACAAACATTTTCAGCACCAAAAGCCCCATGAAGAGCAACTGAAATATGTTCATCCACCACAGGCGTCCAACAATAACTTCCAGGCCATGTATGGCGACACGTTGCTCTACCCAACGGTAGCGAAGCGACTGAATTTGCGCATCTCTAGCCGCGTACCGAAGTGCCTGGTCTTGTGTTAATGGACTTAGCACAGACTCAGTCCCAGAGGATCGGGGCGAGTTTAGAGAGCTGCTTAATAAACCTCCACGTGCGTCGCCATCAACAAGTTCGGCTGAAATCATGTTTGTTATTCGAAAGGCGTTTCGAAGTGTTGACATGGATCCAAGAAGTGAAACCGTGACAATAATGGCAAGCATCAGCATAAGCCCCTGAAACAGCACACTCGGCGCCTGCGAAGCATCCCCGTCGCCGGCATCATCATATTCCATTTCCTTACCCTCGCTCTGACTGCCTGCATTCCCGTCCTCATCCTCGGCGCTGACCTTGACGCCGTCACCCACTAAATCCTCTGAGATCATTTGGAGCATCAATCGGTATCCATTTGTCATTTCCCGAATCGCCCTGGGCACCACCACGTATTGGATAGCTGAAAATGCCAAGCTCATTTTTTTGCACCCACCCCAGATGCCCACAGTGCAGTCCCCATTGAGTGAGTCCGCTGTTATTTCCAAAAAGGCCTCCGTACGGAACGACTGACCCGCGGGAACACCTGGGGTCTGGGAAGAAATTTGATACGCAAGCGCCACAGTCCCGGTGGAGGACATTGTGTACGCGAACCGGTGGACCTCGTTCAGCTGCGTCAGGCTTCCAACCCTGGGCACGTCCACCACAGTTACAAGCGACACGGTACGATACCCGCTGCCCATGTCGTTCATATACATCCACTTCCCCACATGTAGGTCAGTTTCCTTGCGTCTGTAGTGGTACCGCTTCAGAAAGTCAGAACTGTTGGCAAAGGCACTCCCCCACAGCCTGGCGATGGTGACACCTTTCAGCAGTGTCGGCGCAATCATGCACTTCTTGTCCTTCAACTTCTCAAAGGGGGAAAACATGCTCTGTGAGACACCGTTGGAGTACTGCTGCTTGGCCAGCACGGCCCCCGGCTCCACCCCTGAAATGCATCTAATCGTCTCCGGCATCATCACAAACCGATGCTCTCCAATCCTGTCGAGAACCACGCCGGAGAGGAGAGACAAAACTTAAAATAACGCCTCCTCGCAGCACACCGCGCGCCACACGTCGTTTTTTCCCCCACCCACCCCTACTTGGGCACCCTCCCAGGTACACACGCACTAATAAAACAGAAGCAGTGAGAGAGGAGCAAAAAAAAAAAATGTTTTTGACACATGCAAGTCTCAGAAGATAACAAACACGCCAAACAAAACAAAAACAAAAACAAAATACAAAGACCCCAGACACTTCTGCGGTATTTACGCCTAAGAGAAAAGAACAAAAATTAAAGAACTCACAGGGGAATCGCTCACAGGTAGCACCCTAGAAACGCAGACGCTGGAAGAACCAGCGGTTGCTGCCGGCGTTGTAGCGGGCCTGGAACAGCTTCCTCACCAGCTGCTTCGACTTGGACTTCTTTGCCGCGTCTGACACGTTGATGCGGCCGCGGAGCTCCTTCGACAGGTCCATGTTGTATCGCGTCGGCAGGAAATGCTTGTGGTTCACAACACGCAGAAACACGCCCACGCGAGAGCGGCGCTCAATGGTGCGCTTGCTCATGCCGCGAACAACCTTCTTCGGGTACTTCTTCATACCGGCAATCAGCGAGTGGCCGTACGGGCGCTCCTTGCTCTTGGAGTCGGTGTTCTGCACAATCACCGCCTTCTTGCCGGCGTAGCGGCCAGAGGTCATGATCACCACCTTGCCAGGCTTAAGGAACTTCATTGGTGCTAGAAGCCAGAGACTA
>NW_021705768.1:10192-15295 GCF_003719475.1 Trypanosoma rangeli
TCACAGGTAGCACCCTAGAAGCGCAGACGCTGGAAGAACCAGCGGTTGCTGCCGGCGTTGTAGCGGGCCTGGAACAGCTTCCTCACCAGCTGCTTCGACTTGGACTTCTTTGCCGCGTCTGACACGTTGATGCGGCCGCGGAGCTCCTTCGACAGGTCCATGTTGTACCGCGTCGGCAGGAAATGCTTGTGGTTCACAACACGCAGAAACACGCCCACGCGAGAGCGGCGCTCAATGGTGCGCTTGCTCATGCCGCGAACAACCTTCTTCGGGTACTTCTTCATACCGGCAATCAGCGAGTGGCCGTACGGGCGCTCCTTGCTCTTGGAGTCGGTGTTCTGCACAATCACCGCCTTCTTGCCGGCGTAGCGGCCAGAGGTCATGATCACCACCTTGCCAGGCTTAAGGAACTTCATTGGTGCTAGAAGCCAGAGACTATCAATTCCCTTCAGACAGCAAGCAATCAATCCCCATCAACATAAATGAAATGAGAAAAAAAAAGAGAAATGATGCCACTGAACCACTCTACCAATGGGGAAACTAAAAGAATAAAAGCACATGCGCAGGTAACAAAAAACAAACAATAAAGTGAAGGTGAAAATGAAAGTGAAAAAGTATTGTGGTCGCCATAACTTTTTCAATGAGGAGCGGAAACACCTGGGGCCTCCGCTACAACACCGTAACGAGCGCCAAGGGCTACCTCTTGCACGCTCAACTTCTTCAGTCGGCGTGCGTCCTTCAAGCTTTGCCAGGCCAGCGTCTGCAGCCTACGCATCATCTCCACTACCTGCTCCGCCGATGCATCAGCGTCACGCAAGGCCTCCGTCATCTCTATGCCAAGCAACAGTGCCTCTTGGGCGCCCAACGAGCCGTAATTCTTCTCGGCAAAGAGAAACACCTCCACCGCTGCCTCTGGATTAACACGCCAAATATGACAAGCAGTTGTCACAGCACCTACCACCTGCCGTGGGTCACTGAGAAGCTGTGGAAGGTGTTTCGTGTCCAGATGGTGCGAGAGAATCCTTTCACTCGTAGGTGGCAGAGACACGCCTAATCGGTAGCCTATCGCCATCTGGCTGAACAGGAACGTGTTGAGTTTCAGAGCATTGGAGCCAGCGATATCCAGAAGGCGCGTTTTGGCGATTGCAGCTGCCACAGAGACGTAGTTTGTCACTGCTGCCATATATTCCACTTTTTCATTTTCACTACAATGGAGCTGATCATTGCCTGCCACGTCAGACCCCAACGAAGGTCGCTCCTTCACTAACTGCAGCCAAGAGGAGACGTCCGCCAGGTCCACAAAAAAGCTGCGTGAGGTTGCCAACGGACCCACAGCCGCGCTCAGAACAGCCTGTATAGTCGTTGTCGGCACGCGGTGTCGGTCGACACGGCACAGTGCGGCAATAAGTTCACTGAGTGTTGCTGAGGAACGGACCTTGGCAAATTCATCGTGCCGAGAGAGCGGACCTTGAAGAAGAAGATCAATCGTTTCGTTCTCAAACTGCCGCAGCTCTACGAGGCCTACCAAGGCGAATATGGCACTCAGCATCGAAACCTTCTTCAACACCTCGTCACGCATCAAAAACATTCCAAGCGCCAGGGAGGAGTGGTGTTGTGCCCGCACAAGGCGCTGCGCCCGCACCTGTCCAAGGCATTTCAGTAGGAGACACTTCTGCTTCGGATGCAGCGATGATGCCAGATATGGAATAGAACGCACCGTGTTTGTGATCAGCGGCACAGCGCGCAGGTGGTGACGTGCCACAACACCAAGCGCCCGGAGACTTTCAAAGTTTGTGAGCTCGCGCTGTTGTAGAATTTTCAGCACGACATAATAGTCTGCCTTGCGGCGCAGCCCCAATTTGGACATAGACGTCAAGTAACGAGTGAGACAAGAGGACGTAACCGCGTGAAGCTCCTTCTGCTGTCCCTGCAACCGTTCATGCAACTGCAGCAGCATGGGCCGAACTAACGCCAGGTTGTACGTGTTGGTCTCAACCCTGCCCCCCTCCGCATACACGACGGCAGACACCTCGTTCATAATCTGCAGCGCATCCAAAGTGTTGTAGGCGTTAATGTTGGCCAACACGGCGTCACACCACAAAGCTGGGGAGAACACATCTCTCCCACCGTTTTGCAACGAACCATGATCCCGCTGCTGCTGTCGTGTGGGCTCCTGACTCAGCAAACCCCAGTGGAACACGGCAGTCACGATATCTGCACGCTCTCGCGGCGTGAGTATGCCAAAGCGGCGGTAGAGCATGCGGAATAAACGTTTACTCAATGGGCGTGACACCACCACCCTTCCAGACACGACTCCCTCCGATAGCGAAAGCGTCGCAGGTACAAGGTACATTGAGCAATCGTGGCTAGACCCCCCACTCTGCTCCAAAGAGTACACCAATGCTTCTAGAAGTTCCGCCACAACACGCGCAACAAACTGCAGTTCCGTGCAACTCAAAGTATTTTCTTCATGGCAAACACGCATGGTCCCCCCTAGAGATTCAATGCACGTCGACAGCTGTGCAAGTGACAAGGCAGACCGCACGTGCTGTTCATCCAGCTGCTGAAGAAGGCACATGAAGAGCGGGTGATGCTGCCGGTGGAGACGCACAACACGAAGCAGCCAAGCACTCACCTGTGAAGGAGACAGTGTCGTGATACGTTGTCTCGTGCCATTCAATACCTGCAACAACAGCGGCCGGCACTCGTCAGCGACATCGCGAATGGGATGTTCACTCAAACCCCGCCCTGCATCCTCCCCCGCCAGAGTACTTTTCCCTGTCCTTGGCGCAACCCAGAGCGTGACTGCATCCACTAGTGTAAGCAGATCCTGCTTGCCAAACGAATCTAGGCGCGACTCAATCGTCCCACTAATCTCACGCAGTTCCTGCGACCATCCAGGGTGCAGGTGGTACTCCCCCCCTGGCTCTCCATCGACTCCCGCGGCGTGGGTGTGAGGCTCCTGCGTCGCCTCCACAACAATGCGGGCAATGCCAATGAGCTCGACGGGGTTACTCACAACATCGACAAGTGCGGTTGAGCGACCACGGAGCACAGCTTCTAACCGTGGCGAGGCACAGCGGTAGGGTGTCAACTTCACAACCCCCTCCATCACTAAAATGCACTCCGTGGGGGAAAGCTCATCCACATCGCCCAGCATACTTTCCTGCATCTTCGTCAATAGAGGAGGCAGCGCCTTCGGTAGCCCCTCATGGAGGGAGAGCCGCTCACGAACGCAACACGCCAGGCAGTGGAACATGTTGGCTCGAGAACGGAGATCAGCCTGCGGGTACACCTCGTCGATGCGCTTCAGAAGCTCGCAGTCATGCACGTTGCAGACGCCAAGTTGGCGCAAGGCGTGTACAGCCATCCCACTATTGGAAGGACCAATAATCCCAGCAACGCTCACCCGCTGGGCGAGAAGCCGAAGCCGCACCGCGTGATGCAACTTTAGCATCCTCACTGCAAAGGCAGAGCCACAGATGTTTTATTAATCCGCGTCTCACTCCCGTCCAAACGCCTTCCCCAGCCCTAGTGTCCCCCCACCCGCTTCTGTAGAAGCCGCTAGGGAATCCGGAAACTGAGGGAAAGCGAACTAGCATGAGGGGAGAGTTGAGAGGAATGGGGGGGAGGGGAAAGGAAAAATAAACTAACAAAAGTACAAAGAGAGCGAGAGGAGGACGAAACAAAAACAAGACAAAAAGAAGCCCAAAGTGTATTCGCCAAGGGAGCTAAGAATCCCGCACCTATCTCTCTTTCCCCCTTAAAGAGTAAGAGAGAGTTACCACAACTATTCGTGTGCACATGTACACAGAAGTAGGTGGCAACCCCTCTTGTCATTAGCAAACGGCAAATACGTATACGTCGTAACTGGCAATAAAGAGACGCATTCGCGCCTTGAGGCGACAACCTCCGCTTCCATCCCAAAAAGACTCAGCGAGGAAAAAGCAACGCAACTCACGCCTCACTGGCGATTCCCCCAGCACCACCACTGCCACCCAACAAAACAGCGTAGGGCCACAGTGCCGTATCGCGTATGGAAGTACCAGCAACTCCAAAAAGGCACCGCGTGCCTTGTCTCCGTGTTTGGAATCTCACCACGTCGTCTTTGCCATCGCGCGGGAAATCCCCTCGTTTTTGTGCGGTGGGTAAGCAAAGAATAAAAGCAAAAAAGACTGCAAGCACCGGGGGTCGCACCCCGGCCATCCGCATGAAAGGCGAAGGGTATAAACCACTGGAATACGATTGTCCACTCCCGAGTAAACGCTCAAAAAAAAAAAGACAGTGTCACGGGAGTAAGCGGTGCGGACGCGCCGCCCCCCTCCAGCCCGGGTGTGCATCAGCTGTGGCTGCCTTCCGTCGCAGCGTCACCATTGTCCAACGGAGGCAGAAAGCAACTGGATGAATACAACGAACAAATTCAAAATAAAAAAAATAAAAAACGGAAAAAAAAAAGAAACATGGATGTGTCCGCAGCACGGCAGCGCTGAGATTTCAACGGCATGGCTGGGAGGGCCAAACCGTACAAGCCTCAAAGAGGCAACAGAAGCAGGGGAAAAACCAATCAACAAACAAAAACAAAAATAAAAGAATTAAAACAGCAAAGTAAAGCCAATGTAGTTCACAGGTAGCACCCTAGAAGCGCAGACGCTGGAAGAACCAGCGGTTGCTGCCGGCGTTGTAGCGGGCCTGGAACAGCTTCCTCACCAGCTGCTTCGACTTGGACTTCTTTGCCGCGTCTGACACGTTGATGCGGCCGCGGAGCTCCTTCGACAGGTCCATGTTGTACCGCGTCGGCAGGAAATGCTTGTGGTTCACAACACGCAGAAACACGCCCACGCGAGAGCGGCGCTCAATGGTGCGCTTGCTCATGCCGCGAACAACCTTCTTCGGGTACTTCTTCATACCGGCAATCAGCGAGTGGCCGTACGGGCGCTCCTTGCTCTTGGAGTCGGTGTTCTGCACAATCACCGCCTTCTTGCCGGCGTAGCGGCCAGAGGTCATGATCACCACCTTGCCAGGCTTAAGGAACTTCATTGTGATCTGCGGGCTACTTTGGCACACACACAAAAAAAAGTGCAGAGATACGACAAAATGAATAAA
>NW_021705768.1:15320-17417 GCF_003719475.1 Trypanosoma rangeli
CCTAGAAGCGCAGACGCTGGAAGAACCAGCGGTTGCTGCCGGCGTTGTAGCGGGCCTGGAACAGCTTCCTCACCAGCTGCTTCGACTTGGACTTCTTTGCCGCGTCTGACACGTTGATGCGGCCGCGGAGCTCCTTCGACAGGTCCATGTTGTATCGCGTCGGCAGGAAATGCTTGTGGTTCACAACACGCAGAAACACGCCCACGCGAGAGCGGCGCTCAATGGTGCGCTTGCTCATGCCGCGAACAACCTTCTTCGGGTACTTCTTCATCCCGGCAATCAGCGAGTGGCCGTACGGGCGCTCCTTGCTCTTGGAGTCGGTGTTCTGCACAATCACCGCCTTCTTGCCGGCGTAGCGGCCAGAGGTCATGATCACCACCTTGCCAGGCTTAAGGAACTTCATTGTGATCTGCGGGCTACTTTGGCACACACACAAAAAAAAAAGTGCAGAGATACGACAAAATGAATAAAAAGAAAAAAAGAGTGACGGTGCAACGGAGGATAGAAGGCAGGTAAGAAAGAAATCAACGCACCTCGTAGTTGCCGTCGACAGAAAGAGAAACTTTGCTAGAGATCGAACGAGCGGAAATAGCTTGCGCCGCGTAACCGTGGAAGCGATGAGAGGAACATCAGCGTAGTTAATGCGCTCTGCTTGTGCATTCCGCAACGCCTCCCCGCATCCGGGAGCAGAGAGAAAAACAAAAGTGAGTAAAAAAAAAAAAGCCTGCCGCGTCCAGGCTGCTGTGTTTACACCTCCACTCAAATTCTTCAGAATGAGGCTGCTGCTGCTCGTGGTGGCGGCGACGATATAACAGGCAACGTGCACATCGCCTTCACCCGCATGTCTAATACAATGTAATACGGAAGCGACAGAGCAGCTCAAACGAGATGCGGAATCAAAACAACAACAACAAAAAAAAATATGGAGTAGTCCAGTCATACATAAATATAAATATGTGTTCGAGTCATGGGCGTGAGTCCCCTCCTCCCTTAGAAAACGTTTCTCATAACCGAACATGCCCTCCTCCCTCCTCCTCTTCTCTTCTCTTCTCTTCTCCTCTTCTTTTGTTTTATTGCTTACAGATAACTGTTTAACATTTTTCTGTATCGTTTACTTCACCGGCGTTTCGTACTGACAACTGACCCGGAAATATAATTTTCTCATTCAATTTGTTCTTTCACATCGAAATATGTGTGCCTTTAAGGTTAGTTCCTCCGCCTTGAGCGCGCGTTCACGCTTCGTTTGGCTCACGCCTCTCCACGAATTTTTTTTTGTTTTTGTTTTTGTTTACTTTTTTTTTTTGTGCGCTTCTTTCCTTATTCATCAATGCCATTTTCTCTCCTCCCCGTTTTTTTTTTTATCCACAAGCAAACCTCCAAGTTTCTCTCAGTTATTTTCTTTTCCTGCCCCCTAACCCTTCCCCAACCCCCACTCACACACACATTCTCATCGTACTTAATTCACCAATGCCCAAAGGACAATAAGATATTAGCTGCCCACGAGACAAGAACGACGTGTCGTTCTTGTCCCCTCGACCCTTACGTTCAGTCCCGTTCAAAGGTGTTTTTCCACGTGCTTCCAGTTGACAACGTTCCAAAAGGTCTGCATGTACGCCGCACGGTCGTTCTTGTAGTCAAGGTAGTACGCATGCTCCCACACATCGCACGCGAGGAGCGGCTTCAAGGTGGGCTCCGTCAGTGGGCAACCCGCGTCGTGCGTCTGGTAGACCTTCAGTTTGCCGGAGGCTGTGTCCTTCACAAGCCACGCCCAGCCAGAGCCAAAGTGACCAATAGCCACATTTGAGAACTCCTCCTTAAACTTCGCGAAGCTGCCAAAGGAGGCGTTGATCTCGTCAGCCACTTTGCCCTTCGGCTCGCCGCCGCCATTAGGGCACATGCTCTCCCAGTAAAACGTGTGGTTAAAGATCTGTGCAGCAAGGTTGAAAACGGGGCCTTTTTCGGTCTTGATAATTTCCTCGATGGTCTTCTGCGCGAGCAACGGATTTGTCTGTGCCGCTGCGTTAAGCTTCGTCACGTACCCCTGATGGTGCTTGTCGTAGTGAAACGTCACCTGCTCTTTAGAGAATCCTTTGGCGG
>NW_021705768.1:17442-23391 GCF_003719475.1 Trypanosoma rangeli
CCACACATCGCACGCGAGGAGCGGCTTCAAGGTGGGCTCCGTCAGTGGGCAACCCGCGTCGTGCGTCTGGTAGACCTTCAGTTTGCCGGAGGCTGTGTCCTTCACAAGCCACGCCCAGCCAGAGCCAAAGTGACCAATAGCCACATTTGAGAACTCCTCCTTAAACTTCGCGAAGCTGCCAAAGGAGGCGTTGATCTCGTCAGCCACTTTGCCCTTCGGCTCGCCGCCGCCATTAGGGCACATGCTCTCCCAGTAAAACGTGTGGTTAAAGATCTGTGCAGCAAGGTTGAAAACGGGGCCTTTTTCGGTCTTGATAATTTCCTCGATGGTCTTCTGCGCGAGCAACGGATTTGTCTGTGCCGCCGCGTTAAGCTTCATCACGTACCCCTGATGGTGCTTGTCGTAGTGAAACGTCACCTGCTCTTTAGAGAATCCTTTGGCGGCAAGCCCATCGTAGCCCCACGGCAGCGGCGGAATGCTGAAAGTCATGCGTGATGATGTAATTTCGCACTTGTTGTTAAAATAGCTTGAATCTCTTAGACCTTCACAAGCCAAAACAAAAAAATAAAAAATAAAAATGCATTTTCCTTGAATCACACCGGCATTCAGACACATACACACGTCATAGCGGTAAAAACAAGGTGGGGGGGGGGGCGCTCAATTCACAAAGGATGGACGTTGTAAGACGATCACACGCAGCTGCGCCACCCCCCGAAACAACCTGTAAATTGAGGCGCTACTATGAGCTTCGTGCCGCAGCAAGCATCATGCGCCCCGTTGTGGCTCGCACAGCCGCTCGATGGAGCGCTGCAGCTCCTCTGAAGAGCTGGAGGCGTTAAGTTTAACCCGCGGAATGCCTTCGCAATCACATACAAACTTTGTATAATTCCATCGTATGGGACCGAGTGTGGTCTGCAGCATCTGAAACAAGGGGTGCGCGTCAGGCCCCTTCACCTTCACCTTGTCGAAGAGCGGAAAATTCACCCCCCATGTTTGCTTCCACTCGACGAGCTCCTCGCTGCTCTTTGGCTCCTGGTTGGCGAACTGGGCACAGGGAAAGCCCAGGACGGTGACTCCGCGCGATTCGTACGCCCGCTGCATCTGTATCAGCTGCTGCAGACTTGCGGGGCCAAAGCTGCAGAGAGACGCAGTGTTGACAATGACCGTCACACACCCGGTGTATTTGGAAAGTGCCACGCTTTTGCCACCGATCAGCGCAGAGTACGCGAACACTGTGTTACCGCTCATTCCCCCCCCCCCTCGGCACAATTCCCCACGCGGGCACCTAGACAAGAAGAGTGAGAGAGAAAAAACACCGTAATTTGTTTCTCACTTCTGCCTTGTTCTTATTTCTCATTGGGTTTTTTGCCCTACCTCGTTTCCCCTGCGTTGTTGCAGCACACATCTCGCGGGGAGAGGGAGTTTTGTCCCCCGCCGTGCTCGGCAATGCCGATGGCAGCATCCCTCTTCGCGGCAGGAGGAGAGAAACAGGAAGCAAGACAGGGCGAAGGACCACAAAACGACACAAAACAAAAAAACAAAACAAAAACGCGCGTAGTCATCCAACGAGCAGAGCCGCCGGTGTTATTGCGGGCGTGCGGGTGGTCGTAGAAGCGTCCAGCGCCGTCCCTGTTACTTCCGTGTGGTAGTCGACACCCCCGAAGCGTGGTACCGATCCACGGCCCTCTTCACGGCCCCAGTAAAGGCAGGAATTCGGATGGGCTGTCCGATGCCTCCCTCGTCCACAATGTGAAACGGGTTCTTCATCAGATGCTCTACGTACAGGGAATGCAGCTCGCGAAACAAGGCCGTGCACTCACGGGTACGGCTATCCGAGACAAGCACAAACTTCACCAACGTGGGGGTCTCGTAAATGTGAATGTTGTGCTCATCAAACTCCACAAGCGACATCCCTGCACTGTCAACGGGATTGGCGTTCGGCGTCAACTCCTGCGACATGCCGTATGTGGAGAAAAGGATGCTGGACATGGTGAGCTGCAGGTCCGGTTTAGCGCCGAGCTCCCCGATGTTCTCCGGGGCCGTGAAGCTAGACTTTGCAATGAGCTGCCCCGACTGGTTTATAATCCACAGCAGGTGCACCGTCATTAATGGCCAGGGCGGGTGAAGAGGAGCGGTTCACCGTGTGTCCAGTGTTCCTTTTGATATTCCTCACTCCTCTGCCTCTGGCGCATGCGTGTGTATTTGATGTGTTCCCGTCGTGTCACACGCGCCAAAGCACGAGCCGCACGAAAAATTGAGTGGGCCACGAAGAAGCAAGGAGAGAGTGAGAACGCAGGAGCAGCATTGTCTGCCGCAGGGGGATGGGAGGGGGAGAGACAAGTGGCACGGGAAGCAGTGGCCATATAAAGGCAAAAGAAAAAAGGGGGAACATCGTTACAACATCGCTCCCCCGAAAATATCGGACCAAACACTTTTTTTTGTTTCAAATTGCTTTTTTTTTGTATTTCCTTCTTTTTGTTTCTGTCCGTCTGATTACTTTACGCTATGGTGACGTGTGTGTAGGAGGGCGAAGGGAGGGAGGAGGGGGGAAGCCACACGCACCCCTTAATTTATCCGAGTTATTTTTGCTTCGCTTTTACCCTCGTTCTTTCCACTTCGTTGCCTAATGCCTTCTTTGCCGCCTTGTCCCGGCCGTCTTGCTGCAGCCTCTGTTGATGTTTTTTTTTCTTTCTTTTTTGTTGCTTCGTGGTTGTTGTTGTTGTTTTCTTGACCGCCGCCAATAAACACACAATTCCGCGTCTGACAAGCGGCGCACAGCTGCCCACGCTCAGTCCCACGGGGGGAGACCATCCTCGCTGGCAGCCTCGGCCCCGAGTGGCGTAGCGCGGTAGAGCATGCCGTCCAGCACCTCCCCCACCACACCCTCCAACTCCTTCTGCGCCGCAGGCGTGGCCCACACGTGCATAACAATCACATTCTCTCGTGCCGCCTCGTCCTCGTCCTCCTTCCAGGGTTCGCCCTCTTCCAGTGCAAAGCAGCAGGAACGGGCGTCAAGCGTCAAGACGCCTCGTGCGTGGGGTCGACTCGCCAACCAGATATCTCCCTGTGCCCATAAAATTGTGGCATACCGACAGCACTCCCGCAGTCCATCTGCCTCTAGCAGCGGTGCAAGACGCGCTGCCATGAGAGGTCGACCCACACGTCTAACAACAATTTCATGGAGTGCCGCCTCTGACGAATTCAAACCATTTGCAGCAGCCATCGTCACCCGCGGCGGGAGATTGATCAGTCGGCGTGCCGTCAGGCCACAGTAAAGCACAAGGTCACTGTTCAACTGGCTTGCAAGGCGCAGTAGACCCCAAGTTGGGGGGGAGAATTGCTCCATGTCCCTGTCCACCGTCAAAAGCATATCCGATAACATGGCACCGTACACAAATGCAGTCGCGGCTGCCTCGTTTCGTTGCTCCATGATTGCCTCGCTCACTCCTGGAAGTAGCAGCGTCATAATTCGCGGTCGTGCACCTCGCCCTGACCAGTGCGTCAGCTCCTCCTCGGAGAACGCATTGACGTCGACGTCACAAGAGAGGCAGAGAACGAGAACATGTGCCCCTTCACGCAGAGAGGTGAGGGCGGCCTGCTCAATTTCCTCGCGCAACGTTGACTCCGTAACTCTCAAAACCACCTCTGTCGTGAGTTCCTTCGCAAGTTGCGTGGTGTGTCCCTCGGTATCACCAGGCGCACAAATGACCATCAGCTCCAGTCCTGCTAACGAGTTGGACGGTGGTGCCTTGGAAGAGTGCGTCGCACCCACCACATCGTCTCCAAAGACGCCAAAACCCTTCAGTGGCACGTACACGCCAGCATCATACGCCCGACGCAGGCAGCGTTGCAGATCCTGAAGTGCCCCTCGTTCTGACTCGGTCTGTAGCAGGCTGGTTGCCTTTGCATACCCAAACCAGTCGTACGGCTCACCTGGGGATTCATCTTCCTCCACTGCATCCCTGGCAGCACCAGACGGTGCGGCAAGAGCCAATGCAACGTAGAGAGTCACGCATACACTCGCCCCATCAACACCGCTGCGGTCATAGTAACACACGGGTGAGATGCAGCTTGGAATGTAAAAATTGTCGGGACTAATGTCACACTGTTCACATAGCGCCCGCACAGCACAATCCATGGCGGATTCCTCCGCATCGTCATGTAACAGAAATGGCACTCGCATGCCATCAAACTCTCCAGAAACACTACGTACAAGCACACACTTACGCCCTCGCACAAGAAGTGCTCCATAGGCGTGGGCGATAGCGGAAACGTTGTATGTTGGCACCTCTGTCATCGCGCAAACCATCATGGATCGTTTTTCCTGCATCCTCGTGAGTGGTGTAAGCGTCAACGCCTTAAGTGTCGTCCTTCCGGCCTTATCGCGTTCCAGGCTGGACTCCACACGAACTGCCAAGCCTTTTTTTAACTTAAATCCCCTCAGTTCGGCGGCACCCAACTTTGCAGCCTCCTGAAGGCAATGCATCACCACTCGACCCTGTGTGGTGCCCAAAATACCTGCGGCACCAGCGTCCATGACGCGAGCCTCCAGCACAACCCGTGTTGGGTGCCTACAATGCTGCAGCGTCATGATACCACACACGGTGCTGGTTTCCGCGGGGCTGTGACACCCCTCTGAGCAGAACCCCTCGCTTCCCTCGGTTGAGGCCACCTCTTCGTCCGCTGCCGCCACCTCATCCGTCTCCGAGCCAGCTGCACCGTCGCTATCGTCGCAGCCGGTGGTGGACAGCGGACTGAGCATGACCCGCTGCTCTGTCTTCTTCGTCTCCTTGCTTAACACAAAGTCAATGCGAAACACACGTGGTACACTGAAATGTGTCTCCAAATTTATTGTCGTGCCATCCGCGCTGATGCCCGTCTCCCTAGCCACGGCCTCAAAAAGTGAAGGCCTTAGATTTGTTGAAATGCACCACGAGTCAAGCAGGAAGGAAACTCCACTGCACGTGTCCATCGCCGAATCATGGAGCCATTCCTGCCATTCCTTTGCCTGGGCCACATCCGACAGCAATACCACCAACCGAGGCTTGGGATAATCCACTGCAGGAGCTCTCTTGTTTGCATCCCTTGCAAGTTGCTGAAATGGCCGGACAGATGCGGGACAAAGAAGAATGAGGTGACGCACAAGACGATCTGTGTGACCAAGCATCTTCTCCCCCATGATGACGTACTTGAAGGCAAGCGGGGCCGACACACCCGCCGCGACCATCGTGGCCTCATGCGGGTTGAGTTTGGCCAGCACATTCGCGAGACGCTTGACAACCGGGCCAACCGTAGGTGTGACGCGCTCCCCCTGCTCCATCGCCTCAGGCAGTGCCGTGGTGTCAGCGACGTACATGGCATGTGTGGTGTTGGGCCGCTGCGAAAACAGATGTGAGGCGAGCGGCGCCCATTGACTGCAGGGGTGTTGATGCTCGGACCCCCTCCGCGTCTTGAGCACAATTACGGGCTTTTCGGGAGAAAACACCACTTGATACCCCGGCCGCGTGTTGGCGAAGGCGTAGAGACGCACCGCCACATCCTTCGACGTGCCGACGATGTGGTCACGATGCTGCCGCTTGTCTGCGCGGCTCATGCTCCGTGCCTTTGTGTGTGTGTGTGTTTTCCCCCTCCACTTCGACTGCGTCGTCCTCCACTACAAGACACCAGAAACAAACCCACGCACAACACCCCTCGACAGCCCCACCTCGCCAGGGAGATGCAGGCGTCAAAAAAAAAAAAAAACAAAGGTGTGAAGTGTAGAGAGCGCCAACGGTGTGCAGGAAGCAGAGAGAGAGCGGGAGGGAGACGGCCGGTGCGGAATTCACCTGCGGGGCAGCGAGAGTGGAAGAAGGGCGGTGTACACGCATTACGAAAGAAAAAAAACAATAAAAAAAAAAACAGAATAACAACAATAACAACAAACGAAAAAAAAAAAAAAAATTTTTTTTA